>NW_027331925.1:6583264-6883264 GCF_048418815.1 Hemitrygon akajei | reverse complement strand
GATGTGACATTCATCCAGCGGTTGACGATTTCGTACAGCAGACCACAGAGAGTCAAAGGACCGCACGCTCTGATTTTCCACCAATTGTGAACGCACCTCATCTGAGTGTAACCGCAAATACGAGGAAGTCTGCAGATGCTGGACATCAAATAAACCCTCACATTTCCATTCTGCTTCCCATTCCCATTCCAACACATCAGTACACAGCCTCCTCTGCTGGCGCAGAGACCACACACAATTTGGACAACACCACACCAACCCCGGTCACCATTCTCCATATCAGAGAAATGTATACAGACAGGCAGACATACTTTATTGATCCCGAGGGAAATTGGGTTTCGTTACAGTCGCACCAACCAAGAATAATGTAGAAATACAGCAATATAAAACCATAAATAATAATAAGTAAATTATGCCAAGTGGAAATTAATCCAGGACCAGCCTATTGGCTCAGGGTGTCAATGGGTGTCCGATGGAGGAGTTGTAAAGTTTGATGGCCACAGGCAGGAATGACTTACTATGACGCTCAGTGTTGCATCTCGCTGGATGAGTCTCTGGCGAATGTACTCCTCTGTCTAACCAGTACATTATGGAGTGGATGGGAGACATTGTCCAAGAATGCATGCAACTTGGACAGCATCCTCTTTTCAGACAGCACCGTCAGAGAGTCAAGTTCCACCCCCAGAACATCACTGGCGTTACGAATGAGTTTGCTGATTCTGTTGGTGTCCGCTACCCTCAGCCTGCTGCCCCAGCAAACAACAGCAAACATGATAGCACTGGCCACCACAGCCTCATAGAACATCCTCAGCATCGTCCGGCAGATGTTAAAGGACCTCAGTCTCCTCAGGAAATAGAGACGGCTCTGACCCTTCTTGTAGACAGCCTCAGTGTTCTTTGACCAGTCTAGTTTATTGTCAATTCGTATTCCTAGGTATTTGTAATTCTCCACTATGACCGCACTGACCCCTTGGATGGAAACAGGGGTCACCGGTGCCTTAGCCCTCCTCAGGTCCACCACCAGCTCTTTAGTATTTTTCACATTAATCTGCAAATGATTCTGCGCACACCATGTGACGAAGTTTCCAACCGGAGCCCAGTACTCCGCCTCATTTCCCTTGCTGATGCATCCAACTATGGCAGAGTCATCAGTAAACTTCTGAAGATGGAAAGACTGTGTGCAGTAGTTGAAGTCCGAGGTGTAGATGGTGAAGATAAAGTGAAGAGATGGTGAAGAAAAATATAATCTATATCCTAAAATAGCTCACTTGTGTGTGTGTATCTATCTATCTGTCTATCTATCTATCTATCTATCTATCTATCTATCTATCTATCTATCTATCTATCTATCTATCTATCTATCTATCTATCTATCTATCTATCTATATATCTATCTATCTATCTATCTATCTATCTATCTATCTATCTATCTATCTATCTATATATCTAACTAACTATCTATCTATCTATATATGTATATATAGATATATATTATACAGCAGCAGACAGGAAAAATTTCAAAATTACACTAAATCACAAAATAAATAAACAGTGCAAAACAGGACTAATGAGGCCGGGTTTCCCCTTTCACCTTGAATACATGTTTTCTGCTATTAGGCCTTTAATCCTCGGGCTGTCCGTTCTGTCTGTGCCTTTGACCAGCTGACACTCCCACATGCACATGAGATTATCCCAGAGCAAGGATTTTTTCAAGCTGTTCACAAAATAATTTTCAAGTTTCAAAGTGAAATTATTATTAATGTTTTTTTCAAAGAAACATCCTTGAGATTGATGAATCGCCCCCCCCCCACCCCAACCCCGTGCAATGCTTCAACACCCCCAAATCTGTGCGCACCCATAATCACCAAAGCACCCCTAAATCTGCGCACATCCACAAATCCGCACGGGCCCAGAATCCCTTTGCAACCCAAATCGTTTTGCACTCCTATAACCACATGCACCTCAGATTAGCCTTAAGCAGAATAATTTCAAAACAGTTCACAAACTATTTGCGTCCTGCTTAGAAAACAGAAAGAACAAAGTTCAAATGGAAAGTTATTTTATTAATAAGCAATTTAAACTGATGCTATCCCGATATTCGTCACGACCCTGCATCCATCGGCACCCCGAAATCACTGCATATCGACATGCCTTTGCACCCCCAGTTTTTTGCTGACACGACCTAAATCTGCACGTATTCCCAGATCAATGTACATCCCAAAACCCGCTGACGCACCCATATGCACATTTGATTATTATGGTTTGAGAATAAGGGTAGGTCATTTAGGACAGAGTTAAGGAAAAACTTCTTCTCCCGGAGAGGTGTGGGGGTCTGGAATGCACTGACTCGGAAGGTAGTGGAGGCCAATTCTCTGGATGCTTTCAAGAAGGAGCTAGATAGGTATCTTATGGATATGGGAATCAAGGGATATGGGGACAAGGCAGGAACCGGGTATTGATAGTAAATGATCAGCCATGATCTCAGAATGGCGGTGCAGGCTCGAAGGACCGAATGGTCTACTTCTGCACCTATTGTCTATTGTCTTTTCCCTGAGAACACTTGTTCACAATTTAAGCTTCCAAATTGCTGCCTGATAGCCCCATAATTCCCCGTACTCCAATTAAACGCATTTCTAACTTGTCTGTTCCGATCTCTCTCCAATGTTCTTGTAAAGGAGATAGACAGGTACAGACGTTCAGTTCTTTAATCACTCGACACCCTCGCCGGGGCGACCCGGCAGGGCGTTTGATATTCCCATGGACAAAGACAATGAAAACCATGTCATCTCGAGTTTAAGGTGTTTCAGACCTCTTAATTTGATTTTATTTTAACAATTTGGGTAGTAAAATGCTTCGAGGCCGAATTTTACTTCATCTCAAAGTGAGATGTAATCTCCCTAATTTAAATTTGCAGTCATCTTTATTTTGCATCTGTGTTTGTGGGATCACCTGTTTTAAATTAACCGGGTTTACTGGAGATTCAGTGTCACTCCACCCTGTCAATTCGAGTTTACTGTTGACTTCTTTTCTCTGGCTCCAGCTGAACTAACTAGATCCCTCTGGCCTTCCTGCCTTCTCGGCTTTTTCACAGCATTGGTTCGGCTGTGATAATACAGGCAGTGGGAAAATCTTCCCTCTTGTGCTTCTTGATCTCTTAGTCGAGATTCAGTATCACGCAACTCTGCCACGTTGCTCTGGCCCATGAATTAGAGTTAGTTCAGATTAGGATTTGGAGACCATAAGACCATAAGATATAGGAACAGAAGTAGGGCATTCGTCCTTCGACTCGCACTCCCCCCAGTCAATTATGGGCTGATGTAATTCTTCCAGTTATACCCACTCCCCTGCCTTCTCTCCATATCCTTTGATGCCCTGGCTAATAAAAAACAAACTATCTATCTCTGCCTTAAATGCACCCAATGACTTGACGCTGGTGGCAACAAATTCCATAGATTTACCACTCCTCACTAAAGTAATTTCTCCTCATCTCTATTCTAAATGGACGCCCTACAATCCTGAAGTCGTGCCTTCTTGTCCTGGTCTCCCTTACGATGGGAATAACTTTGCCTTATCTAATCTCTGCAGGTCTCTTAACATTTGGAATGTTTCTATGAGCTTACATCCTCATTCTCCTGAATTCCAGTGAATACAGGCCAAGAGCTGCCAGACGTTGCTTGTACGGTAACTCGTTCATACTTGGAATCATTCTCGGGAATCTTCTCTAAACCTTCTCCGATGTAAGTATATCACTTCTAAAATCAGGAGCCCAAAACTGCACACAGTACAACATCAACTTCTCTTACAGTATATTCTATGCCTCTCGAAATGAAAGCCAACGTTGTATTTGCCTTCTTTAGCACCGACTCAACCCAGAAGTTATCCTTTAGGGTATCCTGTACAAGGACTCCCAAGTGCCTTCGCATCTCTGCATTTTGAATTCCCTCCCCATCATAGTCTGCCCGTTTATTTCCTCCACCAACGTGCATGGCCATACACTTTGCACGCTGTGTCTCATTTGCAACTTCTTTGCCCATTCCCCTAAACTATCTATGTCTATTATGGAGACGTGAGCTACAGGGATCTGCGGATTTAGATTTCAGACTATGATTTATGGCCAGGCATGTGGAGTGTTTCAGCTCTGATTTGCGTTTCGGGACGAGGATGTGGCTGGGTTAGAGGTCATATTACGTTTAAGAGCAGGGATGTGGGGAGGTGGCGGTCAGACTGGCGATTGGGGACGTGGTGGGCTAGATGTCTAGTTAGGGTTTATAGAAAGGGAAGAGTGATGCTGGAGGTCAGATTAGATTAGAGTCTAGTTTCAGAGATGTGGGGCGTTAGAGGTCAGATTAAGGATTAGGGACAGTGATGAGGGGATTTAGTGTTCAGTTTAGGATTCAGGGAATGCGCTATTTGGAAGTTAGTTTTCATATTGGGATAAGAGGCGGGGATGTAGGAAGTTACAGTGAAGATCAGGGTTCGAGAGTTGGGATGGGATGCTGTGGGAGGACAGATTTAGGTTTGGTGACAGGAGGTTGCGGTGTTAGAAGTTAGGTTATGTATAGGGGCACGTTTGTGATGGAGTTAAGATGAGATTGGGTTTAGTGACGAGCATGCTAAGTTTGGTGCCTGGCCAACCTGTCCTTATTACACAGCTCACGTCTCTCAAACACGCGCGCGCGCGCGCACACACACACACACACACACACACACACACACACACACACACACACACACACACACACACACACACACACACACACACACACACACACACACACACACACACACAAATAATCTTTCACGATCTCCCAGTCTCTCTTTACGCCGCCCCCACGCAAGCACTCCACTCAGCCAATCCCAGACGCCTCTCTATCGCAAGCATTTTCCTGTCACTCTCCATATTCTTGCGATCCAAATGTCGCGGTGAATAAGACGACCGCTCGGGAATAACAGGTTGAGGACTAGACGGTGGATGAGAAGATCTGGAGCCCGGACTGGATACATTGAAGCTGCATCTGGGTTGCGCTCAGGGCGCCACTTTATTAATGAATTGAACCACCGAGGTGATCGGGTATTTCACCGCGCTGATCACCTGCTCCCTGAATTTCGACTGAGTCACCGCGTAAATAAATGTGTTCGTGCACAAGCTGAAATTCCTCAGCAAAACGCCGAATTCATGAAATATCCATTCGGAATCATTGAAATTGAAACCGATTCCTTTGACCTGATAATATATGAAATTTATGACCAGTATCATCCACAGGAGGATGAAGTTGCCGGAGAGGGTGAAGAGTAAAACCACAGACCTCCTCCTGCTCTCCATCTCCGGGTCACTGCGGTTCTCCCCCTTGCTCTGACCCTTCAGCCCCTTACGGACCCGACTGGCCACTAAAATGTGTCTGACTGTCAGAGCGTTGAGCAGCAGGATCCCAGCGAAAGCGAGGAACGGATTTAAAACCGTATCCAGACAAGCCCGGGCTACCCAGCCGGAGTCAGTGATAACTTTGTCCCTCAGTTTACAGAACCACGGCACATTGTCGATGATCACTTTGGGTTCTGAGAGGAAGAAGCGGGGAATGTTTTTCAGACAGAATAGTACACCGGTTGTTGTTAGAACCACAGCCGCAGTTTTCCCGGTGCAATATTTTGTTTTCAGCTTCTGGCAGCAAATGGCGACAAACCGATCAAAGGTGAAAGTGACGGTGAACCAGACAGAACAGTCCGTGGCTGCGAACCTCAGTACATTGATAACCCTGCACACAGGGGTAATGTTCAAAAAACTGGACATAAAGTAATATTTTTTCATTCGATGCAAAATGATCTCGAAGACAACGGTGAGTAGATCCGCTGCTGCCATGGCCACCAGGTAGCGAGTGGTGCAGGTAGAGAGGCCGCACTTTCCCCGGGACAGGATCACAATCGGCACTAAATTCACTGAAGAGAGAGAAGAAGAGGGAGAGGGAGAGGGAGCGGGAGAGAGAGAGAGAGGGAGAGGGAGAGAACGAGAACACACACTGGAATTACTGAACAAATTATCCTAGAATTAACACGGGATCGGGTTTCGGCTGAAGATCATTAGTGCGAGAATGTGTGAACGGCTGCAAATCTTACATCTGACAAGGGTCACACTATCTTTGAACTGCTTTCCTCACTGTGCCAATAAGATATCGTGTGACTAACCGTCGGTGCTAAAAGCGAGCTGCATGAACGACTGTGATCGATGCTAACCCATTTTCCATCGCTGATGGGGTCAGGAGAAACTCGGTATCCGGTGGGCCGGAGGGATCCGGAGGGAAGCAGCACACTCACATTACTGGAGGAACTCTGCAGCTCAAGAAACATTTATGCAATTGAAGAAACACAGACCATTCCGGGCCAAGACCCTTCTTCAGGACGAAACGATGCCCCAATTTACGACGGGTATCAAAGGGAAAGCCGGCTCAATTTAGGAAAAAGAAGCTGATGGCTTCATTGATGAATTAATTCTGCAGCGCATTGCAATTGGATAAAAGGGTTCAGCATGTCTGTGGACATTGATTCTGGTGATCAGACACAATTATTGACCAACGGGCAGTGGAGTGCGATTGTCACAGACTCCAAAGGGACCCATAAAACACAGGACCAGTTGTTCAGTCTGCTCAATAGCTCAGAAATAATTAACTTCACAATGTAAAACCCTCCCAATCCCATCTTCGGGGTAAAGTGCCATTCTCCAACACGGGTAAAATCCGGACGAATTCCCATCAAAGCCCTTCCAGTCAGAGAGCTGAACTGGGACTAATCTGGAAAAGGTGTCATTAAAGATACGAAGAACGTCCGAGTGGATCGCTTGTGGCGGAGGAGAGACAGATGAATTGTTTCATTTGTCATTTAATATGTAAAATCAGCATTTCAAGTTGATAGGATCGATATCTCTGGCGGATATTTGTGCAATGATCATCAAGTTGGAAGCTTGTCAAATGATCATAAACAGTCTACACCGATTAACACATAGAAATACCAAACACGAATTGTTCTGCTCACTCACCAGGAACTCCAAGGACGGCAATGAACACGTACAATATTTTCTGCACACTCCTGTAACGATCCCACATTGAAAACATTTTCTCTGCTCAGTGCTTTGTCCCCCGTGCTACCGGCGATATCTCAGAATAAAATGTTAAGGCAGCATAAGCCTGGGGTTTTAATACCATTTAGCGACTCCACAGGGGGCAGACTTCAACAGAATTAGAAATAAAAAAAATCAAATTATTTCCAAACCGATTGCGTCAGACATGTGCAATCCCCACGGTGACAGATAGTGATTAATTTAGTGAATTAATTGTGAAACGGCAAACAGTGGATAATGTGATAGCAGTAAGGGCTGTAAATTGGGAGCATCATTCATCCTGCAAAATCCCATTCGACCCAGATTATCACCTGGTTTTTGTCTCTGTGTGACTTTCGTCCATCAGTTGAGGAATTGGTAAAGCAGACCGACTTCGAGTAAAACGGCCGCTCCGCTCTGATTCTGCACCAATTCCGATCGCATCTCATCTGAATGCAACCATAAGCACGAAAAACTCTGCTGCAGCTGCTGGAAATCAAATGAACACACACATTTCAATTCTACTGACCATTCTCATTCCGGCACGTCAGTCCATGGCCGCCTCTACTGCCGTGATGAGGTCACACAGGATGGAGGAGCAACACTTTCTGTTCCGTCTGGACTGGTAGCAACCTGATGCCATGAAGATTGATTACTCGAACTTCGGTTAATGCGAATCCCGCCCCCTTCACCATTCCCCCATTCCCGTTTCCCTCTCTCGCCTGATCTCCTTTGGCTCATCAACTCCCGCTGGTTCTTGCCCTTCCCTTTCTGCCATGATCTTCCTCACTCTGTTATCAGATTTTTCTCTCTCCAAACGATTTATCTCTTTCATGACTTATCTTCACCCCTACCCACTCCCGCTGTCACCTATCTGCTACTTCATCATTTGTGTAAATGAGTTGTCCCAGAAAGGTGTTTAGTTCAGTTATCGATGTGTGTTCATCCATGGGTGTGTGTCTATGTGTTTATGCCTTTGACAGTATGTGTGTGTGTGTGTGTGTGTGTGTGTGTGTGTGTATTTGGCACTATGGTAGTGTGACAAATCTCAAATGTGTTTCATGTAGAGATACGTTAATAATAAATTTAATTTGAACTTTGTCCTCAGCTCGTGTTTTTTATGGTTCAGTTTGTGAACTGTTTATTTTCCTCTGGGATAATCCAAAGTGCTTGTCAGCGGGTTTGGGATGCGTTCTCATTTAACCATGTGCGTATATTAGGGAGTACACATTTCGGGACGCGCAGGGAGTTAGGGGCGGGATGTCGAATATGAGGTGCACACGGATTTGAGGTCACACAGCGATTTGCGTATTTCAACGAATCAAGACATGCATACCAATTTTGGTCTACGTGCGGAGATTTAATGCTGAGACAGCCATTTACAGAACTATCTGAAATGATTCTTGCTCTGGGATCATCTAATGTTCATGTGGGGAGGGACAGCGGGATTGGGGCGCGCACTGCTTTAGGGATCCGTGCAGATTTAGGGGAATGTTCCTGAATATCGGATTCACACAGATTTGGTGTGCCCAGATTTATGGGTGTGTTTTTGAACATGGCGCTGCACACGGATTTGTGACTACACAGAGATATGGGTATGTCGGTGAATTTGGAATTGCACACGACTTTTGTGTGTTTGCAATGACGAGTCAGCCATGTTAAAAACTGTTGGAAAAGATTCTGAGTCTGAGATAATCCACTGCAGGTTTGTTAGTGGGCTTGGGGTGAACATTGATTGTGGGTGCACTCTTACTTGAAGATGTGCGTAGCTTTGGGGTGTGTCTCCCAACATGTGGCTGCTCACGGATTTACAGAGCGTCGCTGCATTTGGAGGGGTGACGAATTGTTTCATTTACAGATACTTTATGAATGAATCTTGAAATGCACTTTAAACTGAACTTTGTTTTTGTTATTTTTAACGTATTTTTTGAAATGTTTGAAATGATTCTTCACCCTTGGATAACGAATTGTGAATATTGTTTTTTCAGCTCATTTGCAGATGTACAGGGATTTGCGGACGTGCGCAGATTCAGGGGGTATCCACAAATACGTGCTGGCACAAGCATGTGGGTTGCACACGCACTTGGGGGTTTCAGATCTCAAGATTGTTTCTTTAATCGAAACTTTATGAATAAATGCACTTTAAATTTCGTTCTTTGTTCTTACAGATTTTCATTAGGTGGAGGCTGCTATTTTGTGGAAGGTTTGAAATTATTTTTGCTCAAGGATCATCTGATAAGCATATGTGATTGTCAGCCGGTTCCAGAGCGCACGCAGATTTGAGCGTGCACACTGATCTAGGGTTGTACAAGGATTTGGGGTGCGTGCGTTTCTGGGTACAACCTGATTTGGGTCTGTCGGTGGGTGTTGGGGAGGGGGTGGTTGGTTAACAAATCTCAAAGCTGTCCCATGTATAGAATGTTGAAGAATAACTGCACTTTGAACGGTGATCTCTGTTTTTCTTGTCATTTAAATATGGCCAAGCTGATTTGTGAACGGTGGGAAATGATTCCTATTCTGGTATAATCTGAACTTCCTGTCGGGGTGTCAGCAGATTCAGGGGTGCATAGGTATTTGGTGTTGTCCACAGATTTAGGAGTTTACGAGTGTGTGTGCACAGGGATATTAGGGGTGCGTGTGGTTTGGAAGCGCACACAGATATTGGTGTGCGTACCAATTTGGTACGTGTGTAGATTTATGTGAATGTCGGCGCATATAGGTGCACAAAGATTTGTGGGTGTCCGTGGATTTGGGGTTGTGACGAATATCAAAGTTGTTCATTTACAGAAACTTTAATAATAAATGCCGTGTGTCAGTGCATTTGGAGGAGTAAAGAAACTCAAGATTGTTTCATTTATAGATTCTTTAAACAGAATGTATTATTTAAATACATTTAAACAGAATGTTGCTGTTACTATTTCTTTAAGGTGGGTGCAACTATTTTGTGAACTGTTTGAAATGATTTTTTTCCTCTGATAGTTTTACAGCGTGTTTTTCTCTGTGTGTGTGTGTGTGTGTGTGTGTGTGTGTGTGTGTGTGTGTGTGCGCGCGCGCGCGTGCGTGCGTGCGTGCATGTGTGTGTGCGTGCGTGTGTGCGTGCGTGCGTGCGTGTGTGTTTATCCCACTATTCTTGCCATAAGAGCCCAATTGCTAACCCTTCAAACGTCTTAGCTTCTGATTTGCTAACGGGATGATCTTTATCCTCAGATGAAATGTTAACAGTTTTTTTTAACTAAACGGTCAACCCGCTCATTCCCCTGCACACCTCTATGTGCAGAGATCCAGAATAAGGGAACATATAAACTCAAATAATCTGTGATGAGTTTTCAATAGTAAATCTGATCAACTGCAAGAATTATCTATTTTAAAACTCTTCAAAACCGAAAAGTAACTGAACAAATTACAACTTTACCAGGATAAATTTCCTCCACCCACTTTAAGCCTAAATTGAAGGCAACAAATCCTGTTTATATACTGATATATTGTTTATAAGTTGGTTTTTTTTATCTTTAATTGTAATTCAGGCACAACAGCAGCCACGCCAACGTACCCTGATAAATTATCTCTTGACTTTTCTCAATTCATAGTTGACATATCTCAGTAATGTTCTTTAATATACTGATGAACCAACAGATTCTCAGACATAACAGAATCCTTAGACTTTATTAAACTGTGTGACCTAAAATTAATTACTTACAGGCATAACAATTTTTATTATCAGGAAACGTGACAATGGGGCAGACCACATAACCTAACATATCCATCCTCCCAGCGTGATAGGATCCCGGTCACCACAATAATAAAAAAAAACTCTTCGTGTAATGATCGCAACAGCCCTCAAACACAATTTTAACAGCGTGACCATTTTTTTGCCTGAATTGAATTCAGTTTGTTAACGTCAACTGAAACGTCCGCAGTTGTAAGGCTAGTAATCCCATTTCAACCAGTAAAGCAGAAACAGGTGACGACCACACTGCACTGCAACACAAACAGAAAGCCTGAGCGTTTATAACACCAAAGCATTTTAAATTTGAAGATAAAACTGGTCGACAGCCAATATCAGGAACAGATTGAATTAAACAAATATAAACGGTCACATTCGTGTAGCACCCCAAGAATACCCACAAGGTCATCTGAGAATATTTATTGTTCCTTGAAATCTATCAATTATTTTACTGATATGGTACTTCCATATCTGCGTATTATCCATCCACATGGCTAATAATTTCACCACTGACACATCTTCAAGAGTTTAACCGTATAATTTCAAATCTACTGCAAGTCCATTAACCTTATTTATGAAACACATAACTTGTGCGTAAGTTACTGAAAGCCTATTCTTCAAATTTAATAATAATTGCTAATTACATCCAAAGTGCAGTATAATTGAAATTTCTACCTCTCATTCATAAAGCTCCATCATCTGAAAATAGTGATTCACACACCCCCAGTAACTATCTCAGAGAAAATATAATTAATCGTATTAATAAATAATAAAGCTGTTATAAATGCTGCCTTGTGGTTTCCCAATCTATCTCTCCTAGAAACCTGAATGTAAGTTGTCCACCCCTACCTGCATATCACGTACAAATATAAAACGCAGAAGATAATTATGCAATCTCCCCCCAATCTTTAATCCGATATTTTATTGGGAAGTGAGAACTATATAATTATATATTCTTTGGATACAGGGAGAACTACAAAAATGAAACTGATCTTTTCCACCATTCAGTCCATCCGATTTGTTATTCTACTGGGTTCCATAACTTCACCTGGAAGATGGCCCTCGACATCTCTCCCGTCCATGAAAATATCCAAACTTCTCATTGAAACAATCAAAAGTCACAAACAGCTCTTCCGCTGAGAGGACTTCCAACACCAGCGCAACTCTCTGAGTGAAGAGATTCTTTCTCAGGGTCCGCTGAAGTATTTCACCTTTCACCCTTGCCCTGCAACCTCTCGCTCCAGTCTCAGCCAGCCTCAGTGGAAAAGGACAGAACTTTGTCCCCACAGCACAGATACTCAAACGTAATGTAAATTTTCTCCGTAATCTTTCAGTTTTATTGATATTCTTCCTTCAGGCAGGTAGCACAAAACTGCACCCAATACCCCGACGTCTCCTGCTGGGGTTTCCGCGCTATCAACGGCGGAGAAAGAGGTTTCTGAGGAGTCTGAGATATGTCGGTGGAGGGAGAATGTATTATGTGTGGCGGCTCGTCAGTTGACTGCCTGTACGGGAGATACTTCCGGAGCTGACGAGTTACGGTCGCTGATTGGGTTGATATCTACAGGCGGAATATCAGAGCTAGAAGCTCTCAGGCGATTGGAAGACCATGCGCAGCGCCACTTCCCTACAAGCTGGAGACCGACCATCCCCCGCCCAGGATGCAATCGGAGGGCGGCTGCGGTAGGGAGGAAGGCAGAGCGTAGAGTGCAATACGCCCACATACAAGCACTTTACCATTCCCGCCGGAAGGATGCAGCCCGAACGGTGATTACAGGGGCTTCAACAGAGCATCCTATCCCCTGTACTCAATACTTTGACATGATGTCCAATGTGCCAAAAGCTCTCGACATGAATCTGTCTACCTGCAGTGCCACCTTCAGCTAATTATGATTCTGTGTCCTCACATCCCTCTGTTGTACCGACTCATCGGGGCCCGACTGCTCACAGTGCCTTCATTCATGCCAATCTGGGCGCACTCCCGCCCGCTGATCTTCCCACTGCTGGTTATCCCAGAGTAAGAAGCATTTCGAACAGTTCACAAAATGTCTGCAAGAAACATTAACAGAAGTAATCACAGAGATCAAATTTCAAATTACATTTAAAATTGATGTATGTAAAAATGAAACAACCCTTAACATATCAATGTTTATGCACCCGTAAACTGCAAACCCGAAAAGGAATCTGTTGTTTCCATCCCAGTGTCACAGTCCCGACCGTTAATTCCCGATGTTCTCCTCATTCCCTTTGATCGCGGTACACCTGATTCTCATTTAAATCTGCAGCATAAATATCCCGGCTTTGCATCCACTCATCGCCATTTCGTTGTTTCAGCCAGTGTGGTAATTCAGTTCCAGGCCGCATAGGATTGTACATTCTAACTTTTACTTCCGTTCCGCAGCTGTGTACCTGTACCTCCGTGATAAGTATTGCCTGCCGTTTGCCTTTCCGTTTGCCGTTCAGCTCAGCAACGCTCCGTGTCAAGATAAAGGATTGCCGGCCGCCTGCCTTTCCGTTCATTCCCTTGTCTTCCGTTTAACTCCCGCCACGCTCACCCCCTCGTCTGCATCCTAATTTTATCTCCGTGCCAGTGCCCTGCGTTTGGTTCGCCCGCTCCTTGCAACAGAACGATGGACCCATGGACCCAGCGGACACAAACACCCTTCAACAAGCCCTCGCAGCCAGAGTACCCTACTGGAACAGCTCCTCTGGGAGGTCAGGTGGACCGTGTCTCCACTCATATCACTCAACCCACTCCTGGAACCCAGCCAAGCCAGCCCAGACAGTCTGTAGCGGCAACCACCCACGTGTCACCAACACTCCCGCCAGACAGCCTCACGTAGCTGAGCCGGAGCACTACGCTGGAGATTTGGGGAAACGTCGGGCCTTCTTCCTTCAGTGCTCCCTGGTGTTTGAACAGCAGTCGTCAACTTACTCCACAGATAAGTCAAAGATTGCTTATTTCATGGTGCTGCTGCGCGGAAGTGCATCAACGAGGGCCACAGCAGTTTGGGACGACCAACCGGATATCCGCTCTTCTTTCGCCACTTTTATCGCGGAGATGAGAAAAACTTTTGACCACCCCGTCCGTAGTAAAGTGGCCACCAAGCATCTACTCATTCTCCGCCAGGACTCCCGCAGTGTTGCCGAATATTCAGAGCAGTTCAGGACGTTAGCGGTCGACTCGGGTTGGAACGATGAGTCACTCCAGGAGTTTTTTTTTTCGGAATGGCCTCAGGGACCCGGTGAGGGACGAGTTGGCGGCGAGAGACGACACCGACAGCCTGGAATCCCTGATCTCCCTAGCCATAGGTTGGACAACCGACTACGGTAGAAAGAACTGGTCGTCCACCACCTTTGGCCACTTCGCGACACTCATTACCGCTGCTTCTCCTTCTCTCCGGAACCCCTCGGGAACAGGTACGAATTAATTTAATTTCCTCTCCTCAAGCCCCTATAGTTCTTGGCCACCCTTGGTTAAGCCGTCATAGCCCCGACATCGGCTGGCCCACCGGAAAGATAGTCAACTGGAGCTTGTTCTGCCAATTCTCTTGCCTGCAATCAGCCCTTCCCCCAGTGGAGGTCACTGTGACCTCGTCCGCCTCTGAGCCCCAGAATATCACGATCTGGGAGCTGTGTTTAGCAAGCAACGGGCCCTTTCACTGCCTCCACACCGCCCTTACGATTGCGCAATTGACTTTCTTCCCGGAGCCTCACCACCCAGCAGACCGTCCCGACCAGAAAGGGAAGCTATGGAGTCGTACGTAAATGACTCCGTCCCGGCTGGCAATATCCGACCCTCATCTTTCCCTGCAGGTGCTGGTTTCTTCTTTGTGGGGAAGACAGACGGCTCACTACGCCCGTGCATCGACTACCGTGGCCTGAACAACACCACAAAGAATAAGCACCCTCTGCCCCTTATCAACTCGGCATTCGAGCCCCTTCACGGAGCCACGGTTTTCTCTAAATTGGTCTTGCGGAATGCCTATCACCTGGTCAGGATAAGGGTGGGAGATGAATGGAAAACAGCTTTTAACACCCCCGCGGTCATTTCCAATACCTGGTGAAGCTTTTTGGCCGGACCAATGCTCCCGCGGTGTTCCAGGCTCTGGTCAACGGCGTCCTTAGGGACTTTATTAACCGTTTTGTTTTCGTTTATTTGGACGGTATCCTAATCTTCTCCCGTAATCTCCAGGAGCCACACCCACCTTGTCCGCCAGGCTCCTCAGAGGCTTTTGGAGAACAAGCTAACATGTTAAGGCAGTGAAGTGGGATTTCAGTTTCCTGGGGTACATCATAGTGAGCGGGCAGGTGAGGGCGGATTCGAAACAGAGCCTGGCGTGGCAGAGTGGCCAAAACCCAGGACGCTCAAACAACTCCTGCGATTTCTGGGGTTCGCAAACTTCTACCGTCACCTCATCAGGGATTACAGCCGGGTGGCAGCTCACCTCTCCTGCGACCCCCCTTCCACTGGACATCTGAAGCGGACTCAGCCTGCTCGGAGCTGAAGAGGCCTTTCACCTCTGCTCCCATCCTGGTCCATCCTGACCCATCTCGCCAATTCATTGTGGAAGTCGACGCCTCCGACTGTGGAGTGGGGGCGGTCCTCTCTCAAAGCTCCGTCCCGGAACAAAAGCTCCATCCCTGCGCTTTCTTCTCTCGCCATCTGTCCCCCGCCGAAAAGAACTACGACGTTGGGATCCGGGAGATGCTGGCCGTCAAACTCGCCTCGGAGGAGTGGAGGCACTTGCTGGAGGGAGCAGAATACCCATTCATCCTCTGGACAGACCATAACAACCTGGCATACACCCAGACAGCTAAACGCCTTAACTCCCGCCAAGCCCTTCGGGCACTGTTTTTTAGCCGTTTCAATTTCATCCTCACCTACCGTCCTGGTTCCTAGAACGGGAAGCTAGATGCCCTCTCTCGTCAATAGGTCTCCGAGGAGGACACCTCCAACCCTGATACCATCCTTCCATCATCCTGTGTTGTGGCTGCCCTCACCTGGGAGAAGGAATCCATAGCCAAAGGTTACCAACGGACTCAACCTGACCCAGGCGATGGAAACCCCCCCCTCCCCCAATCGCCTCTTTGTGCCTGAATCTGTCCGTTCTCCAGTGGGGCATACTTCCCGGTTCGCCTGCCATCCTGGAATCGATCGAAATCTGTCCCTTCTGAAGCGATATTTCTGGTGGCCCTCCATTGATGCTGACACTCGCTCCTTCGTCTCTGTCTGAACTGTTTTTGCCCGGAGAAAAGCCTCCGATCCCACCTGCGGGGCTCCTTCGTCCCCTACTGTCCCTGCGGCCCTTGGTCCCACATTGCTCTGGATTTCGTCACTGGACTACCCCCTCCACGTGGTAACACAGCTGCACTCACCGTGGTGGACGTTTTACCAAAGCCATACAAAGTCTGTCTTCCGGTTTCCATCCACAGACTGACGGTCAGTCAGGATTCGGAAGCAGCACTGCTCTGCATTTCCGCCAGTAACCCGTCATCCTGGAGCACCCATCTCACTTGGGATGAGTATGCCCACAACTCCCTGGTCAACCGCTGCCCCCGGTATGTCCCCCTTTGAATGTTCCCTGGGCTATCAACCCCCTCTGTTTCCTGCCCACGAAGACGACAGCGCTGTGCGTTCAATTCAGGCCAGTCTCCGCCGAAGCCGCCAGGTCTGGAAGGCTGCTCGCTCGGCCCTGCTCCGCTCCGCTGACCGCAACCGGAGTATCGCCGACAGCCACCGGATTCCAGCATCCAACTATCAGCCTGGTCAGAAGGTTTGGCTCTCCTCAAGAGTTATCCCACTCAAAACTGAATCCCAGAAACTCACCTCTCATTACATCGGACCTTTCCAAATCGGGAGCATCATCAACCCCTCGGCGGTCAACCACAAAACTACCCAGATCCAGGCGCATTTATCCCACGTTCCACGTCCCCCAACTGAAACCTGAGTCTGTCAGCCCTTTGTGCCCTCCTGCCGAACCCCCTCCACCCGCCCGGGTCATCGACAATCACACAGCTTACACCGTCCAGCGAATACTGGATGTGCGCCGCCGGGGAAGGTGTTTCCAGTACCTCGTCGATTCGGAAGGACACGGTCCCGAGGAGCGCTCCTGGATCCTCCGCTGCTTAATCTTAGACCCTTCCCTCATCGGAGACTTCCATCGCGACAATCCTGGCCAGTCCGCTAGTTCGCCTGGAAGCTCCCGTTGGGTGGGGGAGTGTAAGGTGTCACGGTCCCGACCGTTAACGGTTAATTCCCCATTTTCTCCTAATTCCCTTTGATGGCGACACACCTGATTCTCATCTAATCCGATCGCATAAATATCCCCGCTTTGCATCCACTTATCGCCAGATCGTTGTTTTAGCCAGTGTGGTAATTCACGTCCCCGGCCGTTGAGGATTGTGTATTCAAAGTGTAGGGCTCTCAGTACCATTAACTGGGGTTTTAACTGTTCAGGCTAGCAAAATGACTTCTCTGTATTGTTATAATGAAATGTCTTCTCTGTAACGTTACTTAATGCTGTCATGGGTTTCTGTAGCTTGAATGTTTGGGTTATAACTGCAGATAATGGGGAAACTAACCAATGGAGAATTGTTATGCTATCTTGTATATGTGAGCTGAGCGGGAGTTGGCGGTCTTTCTCGGGAGGTGAGCGAGGAGGACGTACGTGTGAGGAGCGCACAACTGGACGTCGGCGGTTCGGACGGTGGCCGAAGGCTCGGAAGGTCGTTGTGGATGGAACCGGAGGCGTGAGCTCCAACGTATTAAAATATTATGTGCACAAAGCTAATAAATTTACTGATTTGTCGCCTTTAGGTTATCTGTTTCTACTAACCCATCACTAAGAAATAAATATAAAGTCGTAATTATTTACTCGCCATTGGTGTATTGTCTGATATTTGTGTTGCGTGCTACATCCGAGCTACTCGGATGCTACATTTGTGGGGTTGCTACGGTGTCATTCGCCCCGGTTTAAACGAGGGGAGATGGATTCGGATAAGATTGAACTCTAAACACAATGTACACTGCAGATGTTGTGGTCAAATCAACACGGGTAACACGCTGGAAGAGCTCAGCAGGGTCGGGCAGCATCCGTGGAAAAGAGCAGTCAACCGTTTCGGACCGAGACCCTTCGTCAGGACCCCCGGATAAGATTCAGCTCTGGTGTGAGATCGAGGGAGTACCGGTTAATCATGCCTGCGTATTAAGTGGGGGTGGACATGGGTGTCTCGGACGGAGTGTTAATTCGATGTTTGAGTACGGTCAGAGGTATAGTAAGGCCGAAATCGTAGGCAGAAAGACTGGTAAAATGGGGGGGGGGGGCGGGGGGGGGGGGGGTTAGGCTTCGTGCTAGCGCAGACTGGTGCTGACGTCTCGGCGGTGGGACTGCCGCCGCGTATCGGTGACCTCAGTGAGGCGGGGCCATGTGGCGTGCACATCGTCACAGAGGAAAGGTCTGACGGGTCTGTTGGGACACCAGAGGAGTTACCAGCCGCTGGGGGCGGAGATTTTCGAGAGCGGGTCCTATCGTTTTTTGAAGGCTGAAGGAAGGGAGAGGTCAGATTTGGAAAATCTAATTAGTTCCCTTTCCCACGGAAGGGGGGAAGGCTCGGAGATGGTGTCAGCCATTAACTCCTTGGTGAACGAGGCGGCGGGTCCTCGTCAGAAGTTAAGCATTTTCTCAGGGAGGACTCCCACCCCCGAAGGGGAGGATGATTTTGAGAACATGTCTCTCGGCTGCTGGGTGATTGGTAGTGTTTCTGAGGAAGGGAAGCGGCAGAGATTGGTTGACAGTTTGAGAGCTGAGGTAGTGAAAGTCGTGAAAGGCAGCAAACCCTTGGTTTCTGGAAGGAATATCTAGAAGCATTGGAGGAGCCTTTTGGTGTGACGTGGGGCACCGTGGAGCTTTTAGGGGGCCTTCGGAGCCTGCGTCAGCAGAAAGGGACAAAATTTTCTGAGTATCTTTTCCGGGTAGAGCGAAGACTAAATTGTTTGATGCAATTGTCATTTCGGAGATGGAGGTTAACCGGATAAGTGCCATGGAAGAATCATTTTATATATTATGGCCTTCCCCGCCGGATACACAGCGACCAGGGACGGGAATTTGAGAGTAAGCTCATCTATGAGTTACGGGATATGCTTGGGAATTGAGAAATCGAGGAGCACGCACTGTCATGTGCAGGGCGACCTCCAGCCTGAGAGGTTTAATCGGACCCTGCTAGACACGCTCGGGACTCTGGCGATCAGCAGGAAGAGTCGATGGAGCCGACATATTGGACATCTAGTTCACTATTACATCTGTACACGCAATGACGTGACTGGGTACTCGCCCTATTATCTGATGTTCGGCGCGAGGCAAAGTTGCCCATTTGACCTCTGTTTCGGGACGGCCGCAGGTAAAGTATCGCCGAAGCCATCATGACGAACATCCTTTCCACGTCCACTCTGTCTCGGTCTTTCATCATTCGATCGGTTTCAGTCAAATCCCCCCCCCCCCCCCATTCCCTGAATCATTTTCGCGAACCTCCTCTGCACCCTCTCCAATGCCAGCATATCGTTTCTCAAATAAGTGTCCTGAAACTGTTCACAATACTCCCAATCTAGTGATGTTAACATCGCATTTGGGTTCCTCACCCCCCACTCAACCTGTAAACTAACCTTTAGAGAATTCTGCAGAAGGACTCCTTTGCGCCTCAGAGTTTTGAATTGTAATAATCTGTTCCTTTGCCCCGATTCTCCTAATCTGGCCAAGTCCATCTGAAGATCCCTGCTTCCACAGTGGTAGATGTGGAGAGCATGTTTCCGATGGAGGGGTATGGAGATCCAGTGGGCACAGCCTCAACATTGAGGGGCGACCCTTTAGAGCAGAGGTAAGGAGGATTTTAATTAGCCAGGCCGTGTTGGGTCTGTGGAATGCTCTGCCACAGACGGCAGAACAGAATAAATAGGCTGAATGGCCTAATTCTGATCTTATATCTCATGTCTTATGGTCTTATGGTCTTAACACGAGTGTAGTTAGTCTTTTTTTTTTGTGACCATGTCAATGTGTTGGGCTCAGCATGTATCCGTCAGCCTAGCTCATCCGTGCCAGCAAGGTTCCCTCCTGAACTAATCCCTGCACTTGGCCCATATCCCTGAAGGTATGCACATGACTGTTACACGGTGTAAGTGTATCTGCTTTTGTCACCTTTCCCCATCCCGGTTTACCACAAGACAGCAAACCACGGCAATCTGTACTGGGGTCTATGACCTCGCTGCTGCTTTGCCTCAGTCCGATAGACTCCGGGGTAAAAACAGATGCAAAAGCAATCATTTCAGCTCCCGCCCATCTCTTTTGGCTCCACACGCGGATTGCCATTCTGATCTTCCAGTGTACAATTCTTGTCCTTTGTAATCCTTCAGCTCTGAGCATATCTCTATAATCTGTTAGGATTCTCCTTCAGCTGTTCTGCTGGGGCAATCTCATCCCTTCTTTTACCCATTGCCGATTTTCTTCTTCAGTGTCCTCTTGCATTTCTTATTCTCCATAAGCACCTCGTTGCTCCTACCTGCCTATGCCTGCAATGTACCTCCTTGTTTCCTTTCCCTGGAGATTGTGATGCAACGTTATAAACCGTTGGTCGGACCAGATCTGAAGTGTTATATTCAGATGGGTGTGGACGCTTTGGAGCCTTCAGAAAGACGGGGCATTGAGCGAGAGAAGGTGTTGCAACTTTATAAAAACTCCAGTCCGGCTGCATCTGGAGCATTGTATTGAGTTGTGGAGGCCCCGTTGCAGGAAGTATGTGGAAATGTTGAGGCGGGTTCACCAGGGAGCTGCCTGGTGTAGAGAGTCTGAGCTGTAAGGAGAGGTCAGACAATCCAGCCGAGTATTTTTCTCTGGATCTGGCTACATCTGGAGTTTAGTCTGCCTCTAAAACCGCCCTGGCAGCTCATTCAGGACTCCCACCACTCTCTATGTGGATAAACCCACCCCTCATATCGCATTTAAAGCCCTCTCTCACCTTAAATACACGCCCTCTGGTATTAGATATTTCCGCTCTGGGGGAGAGAGATGCCGGCTGTCTACTCTATCCATGCCTGACGTCATCTGAACCCCTCTGTCAGATCTCCCCTCAGCCTGCGCCGCTCACAGACAAAGCCCTAAGATTGTCTGATCCCTCTGATCCAGACAGCATCCCGGGGAACCTTTTGAGTGCATCTCCAGTGCTCCCCACACCCATCCTGTAATGGGCTGACCAGAACCGAATACAATACTCGAGAGGAGGCCTGACCGTAGTTTTGTGAAACTGAATGCTCTCAAGATTCTCCACTGGTCTCTCTTGTCTCTTGAGCGATCATGTTTATTTCCTCGGTAAACACCGATCATGTGGTCTTGTAGAAACATTCGTGAAAATGCCACCGGCCTCTCGTGGCTTGAGGCACAGACAGCCCTGCTAACCTGTAAACAGCCGGCCGACTCTCTCCTCAGGCAGCCCTGCTAACCTGTAAACAGCCGGCCGACTCTCTCCTCAGGCAGCCCTGCTAACCTGTAAACAGCCGGCCGACTCTCTCCTCAGGCAGCCCTGCTAACCTGTAAACAGCCGGCCGACTCTCTCCTCAGGCAGCCCTGCTAACCTGTAAACAGCCGGCCGACTCTCTCCTCAGGCAGCCCTGCTAACCTATAAACAGCCGGCCGACTCTCTCCTCAGGCAGCCCTGCTAACCTGTAAACAGCCGGCCGACTCTCTCCTCAGGCAGCGTGGCTGGGGTTTACTGTATCCCTTCAGATTTTATTTAGCAAACATTTAAATCTGACGTCCCATTTCCAGCTACATGGACTCCTCTACTGTCATGGTGAGGCCACTCAGGTTAGAGGGGAAACACCTCATATTCTATTTGTGTCGCCAACTTACCCCTCACAAACCCTTTGAACAGACCGCCTCTCACCTTCAAGACCTTCCCCTCCGGTATCCGGCATCTGAACCCTGGGAGAGAGATACTCTCTGTCCACTCTGTCTGTGCCTCTCATAACCTTATAAACCGCAATCAGATTTTCCCTCCGCCTCCCGCTCCAGAGAAAACAACCCAAGATTGTTCCACCTCTGGTTATAGCTCACTCTCTTTAATCTAGGCAAGATCCCGGTGAAACTCTCCTGCAATCCTCTTCTCCAAAATCGCGACGTCCTCACAGTAACCGGTCCACCAGAACTGAATGACATCCTCCAGAGTCGGCCTGGCCAGAGTTTTATAAAGCTGCAAGAACAACCTACTCATACACCTTTTATTTATACTTCTTTTGGCGTTGGGTCTCTAGTCAGTCTTTGTGCATTTGTTTTGTCAAAAATAAGCCAAAAGAGATGGGGGAGATTTTGAACAATTTCTTTACTTCGGTATTCACTAAGGAGAATGATATTGAATTGTGTAAGGTAAGCGAAACAAGTAGGGTAGTTATGGAAACTATGATGATCAATGAAGATGAAGTACTGGCGCTTATAAATACTATAAAAGTGGATAAATCTCCGTGTCCTGACAGGGTATTCCCTAGGACCTTGAGGGAAATCAGTGTGGAAATAGCAAGGGCTCTGACAGAAATATTTCAAATGTCATTAGAGACGGGGATGGTGCCGGAGGAATAGCGTATTGCTCATGTGGTTCCATTGTTTAAAAAGGGTTCGAAAAGTAAACCTAGCAATGATGGGCCTGTCAGTTTGACGTCAGTGGTGCGTAAATTAATGTAAAGTATTCTTAGAGATAGTATATATAATTATCTGGATAGACAGGGTCTGATTAGGAACAGTCAGCTTGGATTTATGTGTGGAAGGTCATGTTTGACAAATCTTATTGAATTCTTTGAAGTCGTTACTAGGAACGTTGACGAGGGTAAAGCAGTGGATGTTGTCTATATGGACTTCAGTAAGGCCTTTGACAAGTTTCCGCACAGAAGGTTAGTTACGAAGGTTCAATCATTAGGTAATAATAATGAAATAGTAAATTGGATTCAACAGTGTCTGGATGGGAGATGCCAGAGAGTAGTGGTGGATAACTGTTGTCAGGTTGGAGGTCGGTGACTAGTGGTGTGCCTCAGGGATCTGTACTGGGTCCAATGTTGTTTGTCAGATACATTAATGATCTGGTTGATGAGGTAGTAAATTGGATTGGTAAGTATGCGGAAGATACTAAGATAGGTAGCATTGTGGATAATGAAGCCAGTTTTCAAAGCTTGCAGAGAGATTTAGGTCAGTTAGAAGAGTGGGATGAAAGATGGCAGATGGAGTTTAATGCTGAGAAGTGTGAGGTGCTACACTTTGGTAGGACTAATCAAAATAGGGCATACATGGTGAATGGTAGGACATTGAAGAATGCAGTACAATAGAGTTTTCTCGGAATAATGGTGCCTAGTTCCCTGATGGTGGAATCTCATGTGGATAGGGTGGTGAAGAAAGCTTTTGGTATGCTGGCCTTTATAAAACAGAGCATTGAGTATAGGAGTTGGGATGTAATATTAAAATGCAATGTACATTGGTGAGGCCAAATTTGGAGTATTGTGTACAGTTCTGGTCACCGATTATAGGAAAAATGTCAACAAAATAGAGAAAGTTGAGAGGAGATTTACCAGAATGTTACTGTCATAGGATGGGTATTGAATCAGGACCCAAGTGCAGGACGCAGACACTGTAGTACTAGGAACTGGGCAGGACAAGGGACTAGAAACAAAGAGCCTGGGTGAACTCCGAGCCCGAGACTGGACAAGGACCCAGAACCTGGGTCTTGCCTCGGGCTCGGACCCCCAAACCCAGGCGAAGACGTGACGAGGCTTGGCTAGAGACTTAGGGTCTTGGAACAGCAGGCTTGGGCCGAGGCTGGGGTCTAGTAGCTGCAGGTTTTGGTCGAGGCTTGAGGCTAGAGTCTTGGAGCTAGGATAACTCGGAGGCTGGAGCTAGGAGGCAGACTAGGAACTGTACATAAACATGGAGCCGGGACTTATCCGTCGACAAGCCGGGACTCATCTTTAACAAGACACTGACATGAGACTGGAGATATAGACATAGAGCCAGAACAAGCCGTGAATCAACTTTAACTCCACACCAAGGAGGAGCATGACCATCCGTCGGGTAACGGCAGAACGGCCTGACTTACCCCACGGAGGCGAGGTCAAGACAGGACAGATTCCCCCCGCAGGGCAACGGCAGAACGGCCTGACTTACCCCACGCGGGCGAGGACAGGAAGAGAGAAACACCAAAGAACGACAGACAATTCCATCTCTGCATCGGGGCTGCTCCGACTAGCCGTTACGGCCGGCAACCTTGGCTGGCTACGGAAACAACCGGATCCCTACCTAGCTCGGAGTAGCTTACGGCCACCCAGCTGGCACGGGAAACGGCCGAATCCATACCGCAATGACAGCTCCGACTATTGATAGCTACGCTCCCAGAAGCCATGGTTCTCCAACGCAGCCTAATGATGGCAAGTGGCCGTTCTAGCCTTCCACCAGCCATTTACTCCATGAGCATCTTGACGGGACGACCCCCCAACTACACACAATCCCAGGGCCACTTATATTCCCAGCCAAATAAGATGAGCATCAGGTGTTTCAGGTTAAGTCCGGCCAAAACAAGGGACAGCCGGAGGACCCGGAGTCCGGAGTCCGCGGACCGGACTGTGACAGTTAGCTGGGTTTCAGCCCCTAAGTTACAGAGAAAGGCTGAACAAGTTATGTCTTTATTCTTTCGAGCGTAGGAGGTTGAAGGGGGACTGGATAGAGGTATTTAAAATTATGAGGGGGATAGGTAGAGTTGACGTAGATAGGCTTTTCCCATTGAGAGTAGGGGAGATTCGAACAAAAGGACATGAGTTGAGTTAGGGGGCAAAAGTTTAAGGGTAACATGAGGGGGAACTTCTTTACTCAGAGAGTGGTAGCTGTGTGTAACGAGCTTCCAGTAGAAGTGCTAGATGCAGGTTCAGTTTTGCCATTTAAATGAAATGAACAGGTATTTGGACAGGAAAGGAATGGAGGGTTATGGGCTGAGTGCAGGTCTGTGGGAGTAGGTGAGAGCAAGTGTTCGGCACGGACTAGAAGGACTGAGATGGCCTGTTTCCGTGCTGTAATTGTTATATGGTTAATTGAGCCTCTTGTATTTCTTTACTTTCCTGTGAATTCACGCAGAAAATGAACTTCAAGGCTTCTTCATTAGGTACCCCCTGCTCGTAAATGCAAGTACGTGATCAGCCAATCACGTGACAGAAACTCAATGTGTAAAAGCATGCCGAAGTTGTCAAGAGGTTAATTTGTTGTTCAGACCAAACATCACAATGGGGAAGAATTGCGATCTGAGTGACTTCGAAGGTGGGAATAATTGTTGGTGCCAGTCGTGTGGTTTGAGTATTTCAGAAACTGCGATCTCTCGGGGTTTGCACGCACAACAGTCTCCGGAGTTCACAGCCAACGGTGCGGAAATAAATGCATTCAGTGAGCGGCTGATCTGTTGGCAAAGATGTCTCGTTACAGGAGAATGGCCAGACTGGTTTAAGCTGAAAAGAAGGTGTCACTAACACAAATAACCTCGCGTTACAAACAGCGGTGTGTAGAGGAGCATCTCTGAACGCACAACACATCGATCTTTCTCGTGAATGGATCACAAACAACGAGCAGTTTCTCAGAAACCACCTGTACCGAATAAAGTGGCCATTGAGTGTACGCATGTTTTACCAGTAAATTTACTTCGAATTTGACCCTTGGTTAATAAATGAATCGGAATCTGTGTTCCGTGAGGAAATGGATGTTGTTGTCAGTCCCGAGGGAAAACTGGGGAAAAAACGGATGGCCGGATGCTCAAGGGGACAACGAAACAACGAACGGGTCACCCGGCTCCCCCCTATCCGCGTCGCACCCTGTGATCGCGATGCCCAGGGTAAAACGTCAAGGCCGAGAGACAACTCTTCCTGCAGTAACTGCAGTTCTGTCGGCCAGGGCCCCACCAGGCAGCTCGTAGGTAAAGTTTAACGACCCCAGCTCCTGATAATCTGGTTAGCCATTACAAGTGAAAATGCAAGGGGGCGGGTGTCTCAGCAAAAAATATCCCTCACAGACCGCAGACCGTAACCACCTTCTCACTGTCGCCATTGAGCATGGCTCACTCTAACACCCTGTATCTCCCTTTTTCTCTCCCTTTTCTATTCCTGTTCCGCTCTCTGACTGTCCATCTGTCTCTGGTCAGCACTGTCTCTGTCACAGTTGACTTTTCCTTGAACTCTGACTCCCTTCTCCCTGACTCCATTTCTTCTTCTTCTTCTTCTTCTTCTTCTTCTTCTTCTTCTTCTTCTTCTTCTTCTTCTTCTTCTTCTTCTTCTTCTTCTTCTTCTTCTTCTTCTTCTTCTTCTTCTTCTTCTTCTTCTTCTTCCTCCTCTCTCTCTCTCGTCCTGAACGCCTCTTTCATTGCCGTTGCTCTTTCTGCTCCTCTTCCCCTTCTTTCGTTCTGTCTTTATTTTTCGCACTCTTGTCCTCGCTCTTTCCCTTCTCTCTCTCTCCCTCTCTCTTTCTCACTGTCACTCTCTCTCCCTCCCTCTCTCTCTCTCTCTCTCTCTCTCTCTCTCTCTCTCTCTCTCTCTCTCTCTCTCTCTCTCTCTCTCTCTCTCCCTCCCCCCCCCCACTAACGCAGCTGTTAATTGATGTTCTTGTATTTATTTGATGAACGGTGAACATCCGCAAGAAAGTTAAACTCGGAGTACACACTTGAACAAATATTTACCTTCAATTGTAAACTCTGTACCCTTTCTCACTCTATCGCTCTCCTGCTATCTCCAGTGTTCGTCTATCTGAGAAGCTCTCTCTGTCTCTTTCTCTCTCTGTCTTTCCCTCTGCTCTTCCTCTTTTCTTTTTTCTCTCTTCCTTTAACTTTCCCCTAATCCCCCCTTTCTATCACCTGTCTCACTCTCTCTCTGTCTCTGCATCACTCTCACTTTATTTGTCTGTCTTTCTCATTCTATTTATCTTATTCTCTCCCGTTCTCTCTTATTTCATCCCTCACTTTCTGTCTCTATCTTACTATCACGTCCTTCTATCCCTCTCCTTCTGCCCTGTTTCCCTCTATCACTCTATCCGTCTCCCTCAATCCCTCCATCCATCTCCCTCTCCCTGTTTCCCTCTATCCTTCTGTCCATCTCCCTCTCCCTGTTTCCCTCTATCCCTCTATCCGTCTCCCTCTATCCCTCCATTCATCTCCCTCTCCCTGTTTCCCTCTATCCGTCTCCATCTATCCCTCCATCCATCTCCCTCTCCCTGTTTCCCTCTATCCTATCCGTCTCCCTCACCCTGTTTCCCTCTATCCCTCTATCCGTCTCCCTCTATCCCTCTATCCATCTCCCTCTCCCTGTTTCCCTCTATCCCTCTATCCGTCTCCCTCTATCCCTCCATCCATCTCCCTCTCCCTGTTTCCCTCTATCCTATCCATCTCCCTCACCCTGTTTCCCTCTATCCCTCTATCCGTCTCCCTCTATCCCTCCATCCATCTCCCCTCTCCCTGTTTCCCTCTATCCTTCTGTCCATCTCCCTCTCCCTGTTTCCCTTTATCCCTTTATCCATCTCCCTCTCCCTGTTTCCTTCTATCCATCTCTCTCTCTCTCTCTCGCCCTGTTTCTTTCTCTCTCTCTCTCTTTCCGTCCCTTTCTGTCTCCCGTTTCTGTTGCCCTGCCTCACTCTGTGCCACTCTCTTTATCTACGTCTCTTTCTCTGTCTGTCTCTTTTTATCTATCTGTTCTCTCCCTTTTTCTCTCTCACTATCTCTCTGAATCTCACCCTCTCCCCTCGCTATCCTTCTCATCAGCTCTGTCCGTCTCGCTATGTTAGCTCTCTCTCTCTCTCTCTCTCTCTCTCTCTCTCTCTCTCTCTCTCTCTCTCTCTCTCTCTCTCTCTCTCTCTCTCTCTCTCTCTCTCTCTCTCTCTCTCTCTCTCTCTCTCTCTCACTCTCTCTCTCTCTCTCTCTCGCTCTTACCCCGCCCCCCGATTCCCGTCTCTCAACATCTGCGTTTTTTGTCTTGACAGCCTCCTTAGTTCTTTATCGTTTCTCTCTCTGCTCGTTTATCCTTTCTTTCTCTGTCTTTATTTTAGGTATTTTAAATCCTTAGACTTTATTAAAACGTTTGACCCAAAATAACCTAGTCATAGGTTGAATAACGTGGGACTCACAGAGAACGTGACAGTGGGGAGTATTGCGTAAAAAAAAATGGCCCCTATACTCAGCGTGATACGATCCCAACTACGTAAAACTAAAACCACACTTTTCTTGTGATGCTTTCAACAGTCCTCTAACACAACTTTAAAAGGACTTTAAAACTTTAAACTTTAAACTTTAAAACTTTAAAAGCTAACTTTCTTAGCTCCTGAAATTAATGTGTGTTAACATCAACGGCAATCTGCGCAATAAAAAAAAACTAATACTTTAAGTTCGAAATAATGTTTGATAGGTTTCCAACAGTAAATCTGATGACTGCTGCAATAAACTGTTTTAAGATTCATTAAAACCGAAAATGAATCTGATCAAAGTACAAATTTATCTGAACAAATTTCCTCCACCCACTGTGTGTCTAACATAATAGCAAGAACATCTGTTGTACATACTAATAAATAGTTGGCAAGTCATTTCTCTGCAGATCTTATCAATCAAGCACAAAAAAAGGCTACACCAACATTCCCAGTTAATTTATCTTTGTTGGTTAAACATCAAAATTGTTGGTTAAAATTATCTGCAATGTTGGTTGCAATTATTAACATATCATACTAATTTTACTCAGTATACTGATGAGCCAAACAGAATTCCTAAATTTATTAAACTCTGCAATGTAAAATCAACTAAAGTCATTGGGTGAAACCAAGGTGGGGTTTCCGAGAATGACACATTAGTACAATTTGCATAATCTAACTAACTCATATTCCGATCCTGATAATAGCCCAGCCACCCAAAGCTCAAAACACTCCTCGTGATGTTCCCAACAATCCTGCAACACCCCTTCAACAGAGTGAGCACTTCGTTGACCCTTATTTGTGTGATGTTCCCAATAGTTTTCGAACACAACTTCAAGTTAAGGCAGAATGCTAATATCCCCAATCTCCGCAATGGTAAGGGTAGTTGTCCCATTTCAACCATTAAAGCAAAAACAGAGGGCGACCTTACCGAACCACAACACAGTCTTAAAGCCTGTGCTTGTATCACAACTTAATGTTTTAAAGTTAAAGATTAAGCTGATCTATAAGACACGCAGCCATAATCAAGAACAGATCTAATTAAACAAATATAAAAACCTGTGACTAGGTAGGGTGATTGATAAGTTCGTGGCCTAAGGCAGAAGCCTTCAAAGTTAGAGAACCTAGCACATTTATTTTACAACGTAATCCCCCCCCCCCCTACATTTACACACTTAGTCCAGCGGTCGTGGGGCATAAGGAACTTGGACCTGCAGAAAGTGTCCACAGCAGGGGTGATTGATACGTTCGTAGAGTAGAGGGAGATGTATTATTAACTTCAAACTTTCTGCATAATCACTTAATGAGTTGACCTGAATGTGCATGTAACGAGAGCTGTGTAACTAATCTCCTTTTGACAAATGGATCCTTGGAAGTACATATTACCAGTGGAAGCTCATTTAATTGATGGCACCTCGGAAGGCTCAGTCACATTTGTTGGAACAAAGTAACTCCCATAAATAGTCTAAAGATTAATTCGCTAAATTAATCGCAATATGTCACAGCGGGGATTGCAACAGCCTGATGTAATCAGGTTGTAGATAATATAAAATTTTATTTTTAACTCTGTTGAAATTGTCCCTGTGGATTCGCTAAATGGTATTAAGAACGCCTGGCATGTGCTGCCTGATATTTTATTCTGAGAGTTCGCCTTTAGCACAGGGGGACAGAACACCGGGCAGAGAAAATGCCTGCATTGTTGGATAGGTATCTGAGAGTGGAGAGAATATTGTACGTGTTTATTGCCGTTATTGGCGTTCCTGGTGAGTGCGCAGAGCAATTCATGATAGATATTTATGTGAGCTAACATGTCTTAACCTGTTTATGATCATTTAACATGCTTCCAAAGATGATAATTGTACAAATACCTTTCAGACATATGGATCCTGACTTTTCAATATTCTGATTTTTCATATTTAATGACAATTGGAACTAAACCTTAGTCTCCCCTCTAATTCATGGAATAGTCTGAAACATTGGTCTTGCCTTTAATGACACCTTGTGCAGACTTTTACCAGTGCTGGGGACAGACAGCTCTCCGGGAAGGTGAGACAGGAGGGTTTGAAGGGGAATGAGTTCATATTTGTCCCAGTGCTGGGGACAGACAGCTCTCCGGGAAGGTTAGACAGGAGGGTTTGAATGGGAATGTGTTCATATTTGTCCCAGTGCTGGGGACAGACAGCTCTCCAGGAAGGTGAGACTGGGAGGGTTTGAATGGGAATGTGTTCATATTTGTCCCAGTGCTGTGGACAGACAGCTCTACGGGAAGGTGAGACTGGGAGGGTTTGAACGGGAATGTGTTCATATTTGTCCCAGTGCCGAGGCCAGACAGCTCTCCGGGAAGTGAGGCCGGTGGGGTTTCAATGGGGCTTTGTTCAGATTTGTCCCAGTGTTCGGGACAGGCAGCTATCCGGGAAGTGAGGCCGGTGGGGTTTCAATGGGGCTTTGTTCAGATTTGTCCCAGTGTTCGGGACAGGCAGCGCTCCGGGAAGTGAGACCGGTGGGGTTTCAATGGGGCTTTGTTCAGATTTGTCCCAGTGTTCGGGACAGGCAGCTATCCGGGAAGTGAGGCCGGTGGGGTTTCAATGGGGCTTTGTTCAGATTTGTCCCAGTGTTCGGGACCGGCAGCGCTCCGGGAAGTGAGGCCGGTGGGGTTTCAATGGGGCTTTGTTCAGATTTGTCCCAGTGTTCGGGACAGGCAGCGCTCCGGGAAGTGAGGCCGGTGGGGTTTCAATGGGGCTTTGTTCAGATTTGTCCCAGTGTTTCAGACCGGCAGCTCTCCGGGAAGTGAGGCCGGTGCGGTTTCAATGGGGCTTTGTTCAGATTTGTCCCAGCGTTCGGGACAGGCAGCTATCCGGGAAGGTGAGACTGCGAGTGATTTACGTTGTAATGTACGTTTCTGAGTTATTGATCAGAATGAACCTTTGGTCCTGTGTTTCACGTCTCCCTGTGGACTCCGTCGCAGTCGCATTCCACTGATTGTTGGTCAATAATGGGTCTGATCACCTGAACAAGTGTCCATGGATCTGCTGCCGAAAGTAATGAATGGAACTGTACTGCAGAATTAATCCATTAACGGAGCCTCTCATTCTCATGTCACTCAGTTCTTGTTGCTTTTCCCCTGAGACCCGTCAGGAAATGAGGCGCCATTTCGTCCTGAAGAAGGGTCTCGGCTGTAACGAGAGTTTGTTCAATTCCATGTATGCAGCCTGGCCTGCTGAGCTCCTCCAGTATTTTGTGTGTGTTGCTCCCCTCTGTATCCCTTCCCGGACCCTTCAGATGCTGAGTTTCCAGAGGTCGGGTCAGTCACGGATAGTTCAGTGAAACCGGCCCCATCAGTGACTGGAATCGGGATCAGCTTCAATCGTTGTTGTTCATGTAGCTCGGTTTTATCGCAAATGTTTGCCCGCACATTGTCTTAGCGCCACTCTGAAAGAGTCAGGGCGGAGACAGTGAGACCCATGTCTGATGTTAGATCAATAGCCGCTCACACAGGCTCTAGCATGCGAACTCTCACTACTGATCTTTAGCTGAAACCCGCTCCCGTGTTAATTTCCGGAGAATGCGTTCAGTAATGCCCTGTGTCTGTTCTCTCCCCCCCCCCCCCCCCCCCCAGTGAATGTAGTGGCGATTGTGATCCTGTCCCGGGGAAAGTGCGGGCCTCTCTACCTGCACTACTCGCTACCTGGTGGCCATGGCAGCGGCCGATCTACTGACCATTGTCACCGAGGTCATTTTATATCAAATCAGATTCTATTCCTTCCGGTGGAGTTTTCTGAGCATCACCCCTGTGTGCAGTGTTAACGATGTACTGAAGTTCACAGCCACACACTGTTCTGTCTGGTTCACCGTCACTTTCACCTTTGATCGGTTTGTCGCTATTTGCTGCCAGAAGCTGAAAACAAAATATTGCACGGGTAAAACTGCGACTGTGATTCTAACAACAACCAGTGTACTGTTCTGTTTGGAAAGCGTTCCCCGATACCTCATTTGGGAACCCAAGATGATCATCAACAATGTTCCGTGGTTCTGTGATCTCAGGGACAATGTCTTCACTGATCCCAGACGTGTAGCATATGACTGGCTCGATACGGTTTTAACTCCGTTCCTCCCTTTCGCTGGGATCCTGCTGCTCAACGCTCTGACAGTCAGACACATTTTAGTGGCCAGTCGGGTCCGTAAGGGGCTGAAGGGTCAGAGCAATGGGGAGAACCGCAGTGACCCGGAGATGGAGAGCAGGAGGAGGTCTGTGGTTTTACTCTTCACCATCTCCGGCAGCTTCATCCTTCTGTGGATGACAATGGTTGTAAATTTCATATATTATCAGGTCTCAGGGAAAGGATTCAATTTCAATGATTCTGAATGCATCTTTCACCTCGTCGGGTTTTTGCTGAGGAATTTCAGCTGCTGCACAAACACATTTATTTACGCGGTGACTCAGTTGAAATTCAGGGAGCAGGTGATGAGCGCGGTGAAATATCCGGTCACCTCGGTGCTTCAGTTCATTAATAAAGCCGTGTCCTGAGCACAAGCCAGTGTCAGCTACACTGTTTCTAGTCCCAACGCTAGTTCCTCACATTCACCGCCTGATCTCCGAGTTGTTATATCCGGGCGGATTGTCCCATCGACCGGCAGCTACGGAACATTCGGATAATATATGTATGTGTGTGTGTGTGTGTGTGTGTGTGAGAGAGAGAGAGAGCTCGGTGGGGGGGGGGGGGGGTGTGGGGAGGTATTGGCCTAAAGCACAGTCCAAGCCACTCATGGGCCTCTCCAGATCTCAGTCAGATGACGCACATACATTGGTATGTGCATCTATTCCATTTCGCGCCTACAAACCTCACAGTTCGAATTGCCCGGAGGGACAGTCCAATGCTGGTTGGCTAATCGAAGGTCAATCACACCAGCCTGCATTTTTCCCTTTTTAGGATTGGCTAATGTGAAGAAATACGGCGTGCTTTGGGTGAATGGCAATTGAAAATCCAACTTAGAGGCGCATTCCCGCCACCATCTGGACTGCGGTGTGGGGTACAGAACTGATACATAAAACCCTATCTACTTGTTACTCTTCAAATGAATGCTAAATTACCCACAAACCCGATAGATTGTAAGTCATGAAACAAGGTACGATGAATTAAATTGAAGTCACATCCGTAACTCAGGAACGATTTTGAGATGAAAACCGTTAACCCCCAAGGACTGCCGTTTCTTTCAATCTTGTATGTTTCACTTTGAAATAGTTTGTGATCAATAGTTTCATACTGAGAAAACTTACACAACTCGGAATTACGGTACATCTGTATATGGACAAATTTCTGCCACCCACTGTAAGCCGAGAATGACGGCAACAAATTCTGCTGTGTGTCCTGATAAATGGTTGGTAAGTTGTTTCTGTATCAGTGCCTGTAATTCAGTTACTGGAACACCACACCTAAAATCTTAGAAACATAGAAAATATACAGTACAATACAGGCCGTTCGGCCGCAAAGCTGTGCCAACATGTCCCTACCTTAGAACTACCCAGGATTTACCCATAACCCTCTATTTTCTGAACTCCATGCAGCCATCGAGGAGTTTCTTAAAAGAATCTACCGTGTCCACCTCCACCACCGTCACCTGCAGCCCACGGACTCACCACTCCCTGCGTAAAAAACTTACCCCCCGACATCTCCTCTGTACCTACTTCCATAGAAACATAGAACACAGCAGCAAGAAAAAAAGGGCCATTCGGCCTTTCTACTCTGTGCGGAAACTTTATTCCGCTAGTCACATTGACCTGCACTCAGTCCATTATCCGCCAGTCCTCGCCCATCCACGTATCCATCCAATTTATTCTTAAAATTTAAAAGTGAGCCCGCATTTACCACGTCAGATAGCAGCTCGTTCCACACTCCCACCACTCTCTGAGTGAAGAAGTTCTCTCTAATATTCCCCCAAACCTTGCCCGTTTCACCCAAAAGCTATGTCCTCTCGTATTTATCTCTCCTAATTTAACACGTAAGAGCTTATTTGTACTTACTCTGTCTATACCGCTCATAATTTTGTAAACCTCTATCAAATCTCCTCTCATTCGTCTACGCTCCAAGGTATAAAGTCCTAACCTGTTCAATCTTTCCCTGTAACTCAACTCCTGAAGACCTGGCAACATCCTAGTAAATCTCTGCACTCTTTCAATCTTACTGATATCCTTCCTATAGTTAGGTGACCAGAACTGCAAATAATACTCCAAATTTGTCCTCACCAATGCCTTATACAATCTCGCCATAACATCCTAACTCCGATACTCAATACTTTGATTTATGAATGCCAGGGTACCAAAAGCCTTCTTTACAACCCTGTCTACCTGTGATGCCACTTTCAGGGAATTATGTACCTGAACTCCCAGATCACTTTGTTTCTCCGCACTCCTCAGTGCCCTACCATTTACTGTGTATGTCCTACCTTGATTTGCCCTTCCAAAATGCAACACCTCACGCTTGTCTGCATTAAATTCCATCTGCCATTCTTTGGCCCATTTTTCCAGTTGGTCCGGATCCCTCTGTAAGCTTTGAAAGCCTTCCTCACTCTCCACGCCTCCAATCTTGGTGTCATCAGCAAAATTGCTGATCCAATTGACCACATCTATATCATTGATATCGACAACAAACAACAATGGTCCCAGCACAGATCCCTGAGGCACACCACTAGTCACAGGCCTCCAGTCTGAGAAGCAATCATCCACTACCACTCTCTGTCTTCTCCCACACAGCCAATTTCGAGTCTTTTTTTAAACAACGGAATAACAAGAGCTACCCTCCAATCCTCCGGCACCGCACCCGTGGCTGAGGACATTTTAAATATTTCTGTCAGGGCCCCTGCAATTTCTACTCTAGTCTCTCTCAGGGTCCGAGGAAATATCAAGTCAGGCCCGGGGGATTTATCTACCTTTATTCGCTTTAAGGCAGCAAGCACCTCCTCCGCTTTAATCTACAAATGTTCCATGACACTACTGCTTGTTTCCCTTCCTTCCATATACACTATGCCAGTTTCCTGAGTAAATACTGATGCAAAAAAACTGTTTAAGATCTCCCCCATCTCGTAAGGCTCCACACATAGACGACCACTCTGATCTTCTAGGGGACCAATTTTGCCCCTTACTGTCCTTTTACTCTTAATATACTTGTAGAAACCCTTCAGGTTTTCCTTCACATTATCTGCCTAAGCCACCTCATGTCTTTTTTCCTTCCTGATTTCCTTCTTTAGTATTTTCTTACATTTTCTATTCTCTTCAAGTAACTCATTTGTTCTTTGCTGCCTATACAGGAAAACAGATTATCTGAACGGTGACCAATTAGGAAATGGGGAGGTGCAACAAGACCTGGGTGTCATTGTACACCAGTCATTGAAGGTAGGCATGCAGTTACAGCAGGCGGTGAAAAAGGCAAATGGTATGTTGGCATTCATAGCAAAAGGATTTGAGTACAGGACCAGGGAGGTTCTACTGCAATTGTACAAAGCCTTGGTGAGACGGCACCTAGAATATTGTGTGCAGTTTTGGTCCCCTAATCTGAGGAAAGACATTCTTGCCATAGAGGGAGTACAGAGAAGGTTCACCAGATTGATTCCTGGGATGGCTGGACTTTCATATTCAGAAAGACTGGATCGACTAGGCTTATACTCACTGGAATTTAAAAGATTGAGGGGGGATCTTATTGAAACGTATAAAATTCTAAAGGGATTGGACAGGCTAGATGCAGGAAGATTGTTTCCGCTGTTGGGGAAGTCCAGAACGAGGGGTCACAGTTTAAGGATAAAAGGGAAGCATTTTAGGACCGAGATGAGGAAAAACTTCTTCACACATAGAGTGGTGAATCTGTGGAATTATCTGCCACAGGAAACAGTTGAGGCTGGTTCATTGGCTATATTTAAGAGGAAGTTAGATATGGCCCTTGTGGCTAAAGGAATCAGGGGATATGGAGAGAAAGCAGGTACAGGGTTCTGAGTTGGATGATCAGCCATGATCATACTGAATGGTGGTGCAGGCTCGAAGGGCCAAGTGGCCTACTCCTGCAATTATTTTTCTATGTTTCTATATCTGCTATACACTTCTCCCTTTTTCTTAACCAGATCACCAATATCCCCTGAAACCCAAGATTCCCTATGCCTGTTAACTTTGCCTTTAATCCTGGCAGGAAAATGCAAACACTGCACTCTCAAGATTTAGCTTCTGAAGGCCTTCCACCTACTGAACACATTCTTGCCAGGAAAAAAAAGTCTTATCCCAATCCACTCTTCCTAGATCCTTTTTCATTTCCACAATATTGGCCTTTCTCTCCAATTTAGAAACTCAACTTGAGGACCAGACCTATCCTTATCCATAATTAATTTGAAAATAATGACATTATGGCCACTGGACCCAAAATGTTCGCCTACACATACTTCTGTCACCTGACTGTCTGGTTTCCCTAACAGGAGATCAAGTATTGCATCCTCTCTCGTAGTTACCTCTATATATTGATTTAGAAAACTTTCCTAAAAACATTTGACAAACTCCAAGTCATCTAGTCCTATTACAGTTTGGGAGTCCCAGTCAATATGTGGAAAGTTAAAATCCCCTACTATTACAACTTCCTGTTTCTTACACCGGTCCACTATCTTTATACAGATTTGCTTCTCCAATTCTCTCTGACTATTGGGCGGTCTATAATACACCCCTATTAGTGTGGTCACACCTTTCCCGTCCCTCAGCACCACCAATATGGTCTCTCTAGACAAGCCCTCCGGTCTGTCCTCTCCTGCACAGCTGTGATATTTTCCCTGACTAGTAATGCCACTCCTCCCCCTTTCATCCCTCCCCCTCTATCACGTCTGAAATAAACCATAGGTGGGAGGTTATCTTGTTGTATTAATGTTTTAAAAATAAATTATAAATTCTACCAATGGAACCTCTTACTGAAGGATTATTATTCAAAATAGTATCCAACAAATCAGATTCTTGCATATATGGAAACTTAATTATTTTTGTAAAAAATGTCTAACCTGAAGATTTTGCAGAAAGTGTGTATGAGAGAAAGACTATTTGCTAATTAACCCTTCAGAAGTCATCAATCGACCATCACAAAATAAATCTGCAAAAAGAAAACAGATCCCCTTAATCACTAAAAATTAAACAAATTGGGAGAGAGAACTTAATATGACCTTTGTTAATGAAGATGGTCAATTCTTCTTCGATATGTGCCAATCACTGTTTAATTCAATTTAAAATTGTTCACTGTTACTATTTAACAAAGGAGAGACTATTCAAAATATTTCCTAACATAGACAATTATTGCGATAGGTGTAAAACTGAAGTAGCCACTTTTTCACATATATTCTGGTCATGTTCTTCATCAAAATCTTTTAGGAAATCGTTATTTTCTACAATTTCTAAAGTTCTGAAAATTAATTTACAACCTAATGTTCCCCTTCCTCTGCAAATCGAGTTTAACCACTGCCACCCCTAAACCCCCCCACCCCCCCGGAGCAGCACTGGCAAACCTTCCAGCAAGATGTTAGTCCCCCTCCAGTTCAGGGGCAACCCGTCCCGTCGGAACAGGCCCCACCTTCCCGGGAACAAAGCCCAATTGTCCAGAAACATGAAGCCCTCCCTCCTGCACCATCTCCTTAGCCACGTATTTAGCTGCACTCTCCGCACATTTATATTTACAGGGACTTTACTCCTGATGCCGGTCCCGGGACCCGACCCGTTTACAGACCCGGAGCGGAACCGGAGCAGATTCTCAGCCACTGGTTTTCATCCCAGTTTGCAAAGAAAGGATAAAGTTTCCCCGTGAATTTATTCCCAGTGAAGGTGTGGAGATGGGACTTGGTCTCCGCGTTGTAAAATGAAACTGTCCCCGGACTCGTAACTGAGATAAACTCCCACCCTCCCGGGGATGGGACCGGCAGCGAGACGGGACTCGGGGGAGATGAGACCACCGAACACGTCACAATCCCGATGTAACACGTCATAATACCGCCTGATGACCCAGAATCCGGTCTCCGGACTCAGTCTGACCCGTCCCTTCCTCTCCACAGACTCCACGGCGACTCCCAGACTCCAGAACCGAATCCCCGTCACCTCCACCTCCCAGTAATGTCTCCCCGATGTGAATCCCTCCGGTCCCAGCACACAATTCCAGTGTGTGAATCTCTTCCCGGTGTCAGGGAGATTCCTCCAGGTCTCGGTCCATCTCATACTCTTCCGATCCTCAGACACCTCGAGATACGGACCCGCCGTTTCCACATCCAGGGTGACAGAGACTGGGGGGAGAAGCAGAGAATTTGAGTGTCCCCGGGGATCGGGGGGAGACTCGGGCAGCGCAGCCCCGGGGACCGGGGGAAGACTCGGGCAGCGCGGCCCCTGGGATCGGGGGGAGACTCGGGCAGCGCGGCCCCTGTGATCGGGGGGAGACTCGGGCAGTGCGGCCACGGGGATCAGGGGGAGACTCGGGCAGCGCGGCCCCGGGGACCGACGGAAAGGCCGCGGAGCCTCAGGTGCGGTCGGGTGGCCGACACGAACGCTTCCCGTGGTTTCCCGAGGTCGAGGTCCTTCTGCAGCTGTACAGGGCCCTGGTGAGACCACTCCAGATTTTAGGAAGGACATTCTTGCTATTGAGGGAGTGCAGCGTAGGTTCACAAGGTTAATTCCCGGAATGGCGGGACTGTCATATGTTGAAATATTGGAGCGACTGTGCTTGTATACACTGGAATTTAGAAGGATGAGAGGGGATCTGAATGGAACAGATAAGATTATTAAGGGATTGGACACGCTGGAGGCAGGAAGGGTAGGCCATTTAGAACAGAGATGCGGAAAAACCTTTTTCACCCAGAGAGTGGTGGATATGTGGAATGCTCTGCCCCAGAAGGCAGTGGAGGCAAAGTCTCTGGATGCATTCAAGAGAGAGTTAGACAGAACTCTAATAGATAGCGAGGTCAAGGGATGTGGGGAGAGGGCAGGAACGGGGTACAGATTGTGTATGATCAGCGATGATCACAGTGAATGGCGGTGCTGGCTAGAAAGGCCGAACGGCCTACTCCTGCACCTATTGTCTATTGACGCGACGAAAGCGGATGGACAACTAATGTCTCCCCAATGGTTTTCCGCTGGACAGGGGAAACATCCTCCCTCACTCCTGCCTGTTGACCCCTGAAGGTATTTTATGTTTCCATGAGATCGCCTCTCATTCTTCGAACAGGGAACAGAGAACATAGAGCAGTACAGCACAGGAACAGGCCCGTCATTCAATGTTCACATTCATTTGTGAGTGTGAAGTCGGGGAGTGTGATGGTTTGAGACAGTAAAGGAGGTGATAATGGGAACCAGTAGGGGAGAGATGAATTGCAGATTGAACCAGGAGGGGGAGGGGTGGGAAGCCTGTGGGTGAACTGTGTGTGTAGACGTAATGAGAAGCTAGAGGGGGCAAAGATGGCAGATGAGGATGACCTTGTCCCCTTTCCCACAACCCCATCCCCCGCAGCCCCTCATTAGGACAGGGGATGAATTTGCAGGAACCCTTAAGCAACACAGGTCCCGATGAAGTGTTTCAGTCTGAACAGTCGACTGTTTACTCTTTTCCTTAGAAACTTCCCAGCCTGCTGTTCCCCCAACAATTTGTGTGTGTTATTCTGCTTTAAATATACTCAATTAGTTGGCCTCCACAGTTGCCTGTGGCAAATTCACTACCCTGTGGATAAAGGAATTCCTCCTCATCTCTGTCCTAAATGGACATCCCTATAGTCGGAGGCTGTGCTTACGATTCTCGACCCACCCACATCCTCCCAACATCAACTCTTTCCAGACAGGTGTCAGAGAGATCTGGCAAGACCCTTCATCAGGACCTGTGTAGCTTGGATTACCAGCATCTGCAGATTTTCTCCTGTTTGATTTTTAAATTTCTTGATTGGTCAGTGTCTCCAATGTTATGGGGAAGTAGGCGGGAGAATAGGGTTGAGATGGATAATAAATCAGCCATTCTTCTAAACTCCTCTGAGTACAGGCCCAGAACCATCAAACCCTCCTCATATGTTAACTCTTTCATTTCTGGAATCATTCTTGTGAATCTTCTGGATCCCCTCCAATGCCAGCACGTTTTCCGATAGAAGGGACCCAAAACTGCTCACAATACTCCAAGTGTGGTCTGACCAATGCCTTATAAAACTTCAGAATTACATCCTTGCTCTTGTATTCTAATCCTCTCGAAATGAAAGCAAACATTGAGTTTGCCAATCTTACCACTGACACAAACTGCAAGTTAACCTTCAGGGAATCCTGCACAAGGACACCCATGTCCCTTTGCACCTCTGATTTTTGAATTTCACCCTGTTTACAGAATTGTCTATGCCTTTATTCCTTTGACCAAAATCGTACCTGCCTAAGTTTCTACCTGTTAAACTCTACCTGTGCTATAAGATCCTTATTCCGTATACCGGTGCATTCAAATAAGACCATAAGACAAAGCAGCAGAAGCCGGCCATTCGGTCGTTCGAATCTGCTCCACCATTTAATCATGAGCTGCTACATTCTCCCATTTATTCCCACTCCCCCACCCTCTCACCATGACCTTTGATGCCCTGGCTACTCAGATACCAATCAATCTCTGCCTTAAATACACCCAATGACCTGGCCTCCACTGCCGCAAGAAATTCACAGATTCACCACACTCTGGCTAAAAAGATTACTTCGCATCTCCGTTCTGAATGGGCGCCCTTTAATCCTTAAGACATGCTCTCTCGTACAAAACTCCCCCACCATGGGAAACAACTTTGCCACATCCACTCTGTCCATGCCTTTTAACATTCAACATGTTTCTGTGAGGTTCCCCCTCATTCTTCTAAACACCACGGAGTACAATCCGAGAGCGGTCAAATGTTCCACATATGTTAACCCTGTCATTCCCGGAATCATTCTAGCGAATCTTCTCTGAACCCTCTCCAATGTCAGAACATCCTTTCTTAAATAAGGAGCCCAAAACTGCACACAGTATTCCAAGTGAGGTCTTACCAGTGCCTTATAGAGCCTCAACATCACATCCCTGCTCCTATACTCTATTCATCTAGAAATGAATGCCAACATTGCATTCGCCTTCTTCTCCACCGACTCAACCTGGAGGTTAACCTTAAGGGTATCCTGCACGAGAACTCCCAAGTCCCGTTGCATCTCAGAATTCTCTCTCCATTTAAATAATAGTCTGCCCGTTTATTTCTTCTACCAAAGTGCATGACCATACATTTTTCAACATTGTATTTCATTTGCCACTTCTTTGACCATTCTCCCAATCTATCCAAGTCTCTCTGCAGACTCTCTGTTTCCTCAGCACTTCCGTCCCCTCCACCTATCTTTGTATCATCAGCAAACTTAGCCACAAAGCCATCTATTCCATAATCCAAATGATTGATATACAACGTAAAAAGAAGCGGCCCCAACACGGACCCCTGTGGAACACCACTGGTAACTGGCAGACAACCAGAATGGGATCCTTTATTCCCACTCTCTGTTTCCTGCCAATCAGCCAACGCTCTATCCACATATGTAACTTTCCAGTAATTCCATGGGCTCTTATCTTGTTTAGCAGCCTCATGTGTGGCACCTTGTCAAAGGCCTTCTGAAAATCTAAATACACAACATCCACTGCATCTCCCTTGTCTAGCCTACTTGTAATCTCCTCAAAAAATTTCAATGGGTTTGTCAGGCAGGATTTTCGTTTAAGGAAACCATGCTGAGTTTGGCCTATCTTCTCATATGCCTCCAGGTACTCCGTAACCTCATCCTTGACAATTGACTCCAGAAACTTCCCAACCATTTCTCAAGCTAACAGGTCTATAATTCACTTTTTGCTTCCTTGCCCCCTTCTAAAATACCAGAGTGGCATTTACAATCTTCAACTCTTCCGGAACCATGCCAGAATATATTGACTTTTGAAAGATCATTGTTAATGCGATCTCCACAGCTACTTCCTTCAAAACACAAGGGTGCATTCCATCTGGTCCTAGAGATTTATCTACCCTTAGACTATTCAGCTTCCTGAGTACTTTCTCTGTCGTAATTGTGACTGCGCACACTTCTCTTCCCTGACACCCTTGAGTGTCCGGTATACTGCTGATATCTTCCTCAGTGAGGAGTGATGCAAATACTCGTTCAGTTCCTCAGCCATCTCCTTATCTCCCATTACAATTTCTCCAGCATCATTTTCTATCGGTCCTATATCCACTCTCACCCATTTTTTTATTCTTTATACACTTGAAAAAGCTCTTAGTATCTTCTTTGATATTATTTGCTAGCTTCCTTTTATAGTTCATCTTTTCCCTCTTAATGGCCTTCTTAGTTTCCTTTTGTAAGCTTTTAAAAACTTCCTAATCCTCTGTCTTCCTACTAATTTTTGCTTCCTTGAATGCCCTCTCCGTTGCTTTTACTTTGGCTTTGACTTCTCTTGTCAGCCACGGTCGCATCCTTTTTCCATTCGAAAATTTCTTCTTTTTTGGAATATATCTGTGTTGCACCTTACTCACTTCTCGCATAAACTCCAGCCACTGCTGCTCTGCCGTCCTCCCGCTAGTGTCCCTTTCCAGTCAAATTTGGCCAGTTCCTCTCTCGTGCCACTGTAATTTCCTTTACTCCACGGAAATACCGACACATCGGATTTCGGCTTCTCTTTCTCAAATTTCACAGTGAACTCAATCATGTTACGATCACTGTCTCCTAACGGTTCCTTCACCTCAATCTCTCTAATCACCTCTGGTTCACTAAACAATATCCAATCCAGTACCTCTGATCCCCTAGTGGGCTCAACAACAAGCTGTTCTGAAAAGCCATCTCGTAGACATTCTACAAATTCTCTCTCTTGAGATCCAGTGTTGACCTGATTTTCCCAATCCACTCGCATGTTAAAATCCCCCACAATTATCATAACACTGCCCTTCTGGCAAACCTTTTCTATTTCCTGTTGTAGTTTGTAGTCCACCTCACTGCAGCTGTTAGGAGGCCTGTAGATAACTGCCATCAGGGTCCTTTTACCCCTGCTATTTCTTAGCTCAACCCAGAAAGATTCTGCACCTTCCAATCCTATGTCACCACTTTCTAATGATTTAATATCATTTCTTACCAATAAAGCCACGCCACCCTCTCTGCCTACCTGCCTGTCCTTCCGATCCACCGAGTATCCTTGGACGTTCAGCTCTCAGAGACATGCATCCTTTAGCCACGTCTCAGTGATGGCCACAAAATTATACCTGCCAATCTGCAGCTGTATGACAAGATAATCCACCTTATTCCTTATGCTGTGTGTATTTAAGTATAACACTTTAAGTCCAGTATTTGATATTTTTGTTTTGATTGCACTGCAACTCATCCCAGTGGCTGCAAATTTGCCCTATCACCTGCCTGTCCTTCCTGACATCTTTACTGCTCACTATCTTAGATTTATTTCTGTTTTCCCCCTCCTCCACTCTATCATTCCGGTTGACCATCCCCCTGCCAAATTAGTTTAAACCCTCCCTAACAGCTCTATTAAACATTCCCGCTATGGTTCAGGTGTAAACCGTCCTTTTTGAACAGGTAATACTTCCCCCTGAAGAGATCCCAATGATCCAAGAATCTGAAGCCCTGTCCCTTGCACCAGTCTCTCAGCCACGCATTCATCAGCCTGATCCTACTATTCTTGTCCTCGCTAGCATGTGGCACAGGTAGCAATCCTGAGATTACTACCCTGGAGGTCCTGCTTCTCAGCTTCATTCCTAACTCCTGGAAATCTCTCTTCAGGACCTCCTCCCTTTCCTCTCTATGTCATTGGTACCAACATGTACCAAGACAGCTGGCTGCTCGCCCTCTCCCTTCAGAATATCCTGGACCCGATCCGAGACATCCCGTACCCTGGCACCTGGGAGGCAAAACACCATGCGGGTATCTCTACCAAGCTCACAGAAACTCCTGTCTGTTCCCCTGACTATGGAATCCCCTATGACTACCGCATTCCTCTTCTCCCTCCTTCCCTCCTGCACAACAGCGCCAGGCTCAGTGCCAGAGACCCGGTCACCGTGGCCGTCCCCTGTCAGGTCTTCCCCCTCAACAGCATCCGAAACGATGTACTTGTTGCTGAGGGGGGCAGCCACAGGGGTGCTCTCCACTATCCGGGCATTTCCCATCCCTCTCCTGACAGTCACCCAGTTTTCTGACCCCTGTAGCCTAGGGATGACTACCTCCCTGTAGCTCCTGTCTATCACCTCTTCATTTTCTCTAATAAGCAGTAGGTCATCAAGCTGCAGCTCCAGATCCCTAACACGGTCTCCGAGGATCTGAATCTCGGTTCACCTGGTGCAGATGTGGCTATCAGGGAGGCTGGAGGTCTCCCAGGATTCCCACATCTGACACCCTGAACAAAGCACTAACCCTGCAGACATGCTACCTAATTCTACGGGAATGAAACAAAGAAAGATAGGTCTACTCACCCACTTACTTCGCCAAGCACACAAACTTTTCAAACCGTTAGCTAATGTGCCCTGCTGTTCCCCCGTCCGTCGGGCCGATTTGCCAAGGGGAAAAAAAGAGTCGGTTCCTCACTCTCGCCTCTTCCCGTTACCGCCTAAGCCCGTTGAGCCAAAGCCCTGCACTCTGCTGCCACCCACTCCGCCGCCCGCTGTATAGGATGGTCATCTTTTTAAACTCTCCGCGCTGTCCTGCGCAGTCTCGCCGTTCTTGTACGCAAAGTTTTTTACAGAACTGCTTTCCTTCAGAATTTAGCTCCCACGCCGCCCTTCGTGTCCCAATCTAAAAAAACACCTTCAGTCCTGTATTCATCAGCCTATTCCACACTGTCCACATGAAATTCAGCAGGGCCTTCGATGTCGATGATAGACCACACTTGGAGTATTGTCTGCATTTCCAGTTCCCGAATATGGGGAGGATGTCATTACACTGGACAGGAGGCTTCAGGAGGATGTTACCAGGACTGGGGGCTTGGGTTAAAAGAAGAGAGTGGATAAGCTTGGGCTATTCAGCTGTAGTGTAGGATGTTCAGGAATGACCCCTTATTGAGGTAAATAATTCATAAGGAGCTTAAATAACGTTTCTTTTTCCAAGAAATGTGAGTACAGAACCAGAGGCCTCAGATTGAAAGTGAGACGGGAAATTTTTCTGAGTGGTCTATCGGGTAACATTCTCATAGAGAGGGAGGTTTGTAAATGGAATTTGCCCTCAGACGCTGTAGAAACAGGTAAAAATAAAATATTTTAAAATAAATTTGGGCAGGTACGCAGATGGGAAATGGTTAGAGGGATGGGGGGGGGGGGGGCAAACACACACAAATGGGCCATGCTCAAGAAGACATCTTAGTCTTGTAGATTGATGAAGTGGGCCGTGAGTTCAACATCCATCAAACCCTCCCAGATCATCCTCGTGAGGAATCTCACCCCGGAGTCTGTCTGTGAAGTGTTGATGTGACGTCACGTCAGAGGGAAGCTCAGTGACACAGAACAGACAGACTGGGTAAGGACGGCAGATTTCAATCCTAAATGGGAATTTGTGCCTATTTCTGTGGCCGTGTGTCACACGTGATTGAGTTGTTTAAATGAATAAATGACTGTCTCTGAAGAGATTGGTTTCCAGGTTACTGAGGGAAATAACAACGTACATTGCTGAGGCTCTGACTACAATCTGCTAATCCTTCCTGTGTATGTGTGTGAGGGAGCTTTGCCAGGCCGGTTATGCTGTGTGTGCTTCTCCCGAGATGAAATCTTGACCCATGTCAATGCTTGTTGGTGTGTCTGAGCTTATTCTCACAATGCTTCAATGTAGTGGTCTGATAACCATAAGACATAGGAGCAGAATTAGGCCATTTGCCCATCGAGTCTGCTCCGCCATTCAATCATGGCTGATCCTTTTTTTCCCTCCTCAGCCCCACTACCTGGTCTTCTCCCCGTAACCTTTGATGCTGTGTCCAATCTAGAACCTAGCAAGCTCTGCCTTAAATACACACAACAAGTTCCACAAATTCACCAGCCGCTGGCTCAAATTTCTCCGCATCTGTTTTAAATCGACCCCCCTCTATCTTGAGGCTGTGCCCTCTTGTCCTAAACTCCAACGCCATGGGAAACATCGTTTCCACATCTACTCTGTCTAGGCCTTTCAACATTCGAAAGGTTTCAATGAGATCCCCCCTCATCTTTCTAAATTCCAGCGAGTACAGACACAGAACTATCAAACGTTCCTCGTATGATAACCCTTTCATTCCTGGAAACATCCTTATGAAATGAACCTTCTGCAATGCAAACACATCTTTTCTTAGAAAAATTGTGCACAATACTCAAGGTGAGGCCTCACCAGTGCCTTATAAAGCCTCATCATCACATCCCTGCTCTTGGATTGAATGCTATTCTGAACCACAGATTAACAGCCAGGAGCAACAGACTCCGGGACAGCTTCTTCAACCAGGCCATCAGACTGATTAACTCGTGTTGACACAACTGTATTTCTATGTTATATTGACCAGCCTGTTGTACATATTATTCATCATAAATTACTGTAAATTGCACATTGCACATTTAGGCGGAGATGTACCATAAAGATTTTTAATCCTCATGTATATGAAGGATGTAAGTAATAAAGTCAATTGAATTCAAATCAATTTCTTGTTTATTTTATACATCCTAATCATTCTTTCAGTTCCTCTCTGTAGATATTTAAAAGCTTCCCAATCCTCCGTCTTCCTGCTAATTTTTGTTTAGTTGTGTGCCCTCTCTTTTGACTTTACATTAACTTGTCTTCCCTTGTCAGCCACGGTTTTACTATTTTGCCATTTGAGTATTTATTTTTGGAATACATCTATCCTTCACCTTCCTCATTTTCCTAGAAACTGACACCATTTCTGCTCTGCTCTCATCCCTACCAGCATCTCCTTCCAATTTGCTTTGGCCAACTTCTCTCTCAGACCACTGTAATTTATTTTACTTCTCTGAAATACTACAATGTAAGACTTTACTTTCTCCTCATCAAATTTCAAGTTGAACTCAGCATGTTGTGAGCACTGCCTCCTAAGGATTCTTTTAACTACTCTCCTCTGGTTAAATACATAACACCCAATCCAGTAGAGCTGTTCCCCGAGTAGGCTCAACGACAAACTGCTCTAGAAAGCCATCACATTGCATTCAACAAACTCACTCTCTTGAGATCCTTTACCAATCTGATTTTCCCAATTGACCTGCATGTTGAAATCTCCCATGATTATCATAACATTGTCCTTTTCATCAGCCTTTTCTATTTCCAGTTGTAATCTGTGGGCCTCAATCCACTGACTGTTGGGAGGCCTGTATATGACTGGTGTCAGTGTCATTTTTACTTTTGCAGTTCCTTACCTCAACCCACAAGGATTCAACATCTTCCAATCCTATGTCACATCTAGCTGCTGATTTACCAGCAGAACCACACCACCCCATCAGCCTTCCTTCCTTCCTCCGATACATTGTGTAACCTTGGACATTCAGCTCCCAACTACAACCATCCTTCAGCCACGATTCCGTGATGGCCACAACATCATATCTGACAATCGGTAATAGTGCAACAAGATCATCCACCTTATTTCTCATACTCCATGCATTGAGATATAACACTTTGTGTACTGTATCTGCTACCCTTTTTAATTCTGCATCCCTAATGCACTGATACTCACCCTGCTGGCTGCAATTTTCTCCTCGCATCTGTCCGCCCTATCTGACAGTCTGACTGCACGCTATCTTTGCATTTTTACCATCAGTCCTATCCCTTCACTCCAGTTCCCGAGCACCCCCCTCCCCACCAAATTAGTTCAGACCCTCCCCAACAGCTCTATCAAACCTCTCTGTGAGAATATTGTTCTCCCTCGGGTCCAGGTGCAACCCATCCCTTCTGAGCAGGTCATTCCTCCACCAGAAGAGATCCCGATGATCCAAGAACCTGAATCCCTGTCCCCAGCACCATCTTCTCAGCCATGTTTATCTGCCAAATTATCCTGTTTCTACCCTCACCAGCACGTGGCACAGGCAGCAATCCAGAAATTACAACCCTGGAGGTACTGCTTCTGAGCTTTCTACCAAGCTAGCCAGATTCTTTTCAGGACATCTTTGTTTTTACTTCCTATGTAATTGGTCCCAAAATGCAACAAGTTATCTGGCTGTTTTCCCTCCCTCTCTAAATGCTGCAGACACGATCAGAGACATCCCTGACCCTGGCACCTAGGAGGCAACATACCATTCGGGTGTCCAATTCACGTCCATACCATCTCCTGTCTGTCTGTCTCCTGACAATTGAGTCCCCTGTCACTACTGCTCCCCTCTTCTCCCTCTAACAACAGTGAGAGTTGTGGTTCCAGAAGGGGGAAGACCTGTGTCAGTCAGAGTCTGCACTCACAGGGCACAGAGGACTTGTGTATTTTCCTGACAATCCCGGTCACCACACTGATACCCGCTTTTATTCCCTACAATATCATCAAAACAGTATTAACTTCCCAGCTCCTGTGGTAGATTCAAACTCATGTCCTGGTGTGTTAGTGCAGTGTGCCTGGGATCAGGACACAGTGGTTCATCTGACAGTCCCGTGTATTGGTTGTATTGTGACCCTGTGCTGGTGTGTTCAGGGGTCTGACATCTCCAGCTGACCATGTGACAGTGATGCCTCCCAGTCGGTGGGGTTGATGTGGAATAAACTTCAGTTCCCCTTCAGTCCATTATCACAGCCAATCCTTGCTTCAGCTTATAAATTAATTGTGTTTCATGAATAAGTAAAAATGAATCTTTGTAAGTTTTACCTCGGTTAATGGCATCAAGTGTTTCTCTCAGCACTGTGTTCAACAAATAGAGGTGATCGAATTTTTCAACCGGTAGGGCCTCATCTGTCACTGACAATTCCTGGACATCGTCACTGATTCTGTAAATGTTAAACTGCTGGTGATAAACTGGAATTTTGAAGTATTTTACAAATCCATACAGGGTTTCAGTAAAGAGCATGTCCTACCTCCTGTTCCGATGAGCTTCCTCCTGAAATAAATAAAAGTACAAATCTGATTAGACTTGGACTTAATGTCCACATCCTGAATTTCATCCAAATCATTACAAGGTGTTGAAAATTCCCACTCCCACAGTCACAAACACACACCAGCAATACAGAACCACGGGGTAAATTACAGGGAAAGTTTCTGAAATTCAGACCATTACTGAGAGGATGAAACTGACAGGAAAGACAGGATAGTCTGTGCATTTTCATCTGGATATGACGTCAGAATGATAAAATTGAACAATTTAAGATTAGTGATGGATTTGATTGCGTGAAGGTGGAAAAAGTACCTCATTATGGCGAACTCGAGAGGACACAGGTGCTTGGAAGTAGTACGGAGGAGATGTTGGGTAAGTGTTTTGGAATGGGTGGAATAAGCTGCCGGCAACGACGGTGGAGGTGGATGCGATAGGGTCTTTCACAAGACTCCTACGTAGGTACATGGAGCTTAGAAAAATAGAGAGCTATGGCTAACTCGGTAATTTCTAAAGTGAGTAGATGTTTGGCACAGCATTGTGGGCCAAAGAAACTGTATTGTGCTGTAGGTTTTCTTTGTTTCTATGTTTCTATTTATGGGGAGACCTTCAGTCAAAGATAAAATGCCAGGTGGTTTTTAATAAATCCCACAAGAAATTTAGTGAGGAGGATGTGGAACTCAGTGCCACAGGAGTGGTTGAAATGGATCAGCAGAGATTGAATGTAATGGGGAGGCTGGATAAACATGTGAGGGACCAGGGAGTTCGGGGCATTGTTGCTGGGTGCAGTGAGGAGGTGACAGGAGGCTTGTGGCCGAGGGGAAATTGATAGAAGATGGACCAAATGGCCTGCTCATGACGGAGAATGGGACACAATCCCATGTAAAACTAATTCGAAAAAGTAGAGACAGTGAAAGTTTCTGTAATCTGATGGAAACCGGATATGGAGGATAAGTCTGATGTGTGGGTCACATTCTTTGTTCTTACTAATTGACAGAGAGACCCTCACACCCACCGCACCAGACACACTCACAGCCTGTGACTGGAACTGGGAGTTAATGTGAGTTTTAGAGGATATTTAATGTGGTAATTAAGGAAACGGTCAGCAGCTCTGTGTTATGATCAGAGTAAATCATTTCAGAAAAGATTGCATTCTGTCCTGGGATGTACAGAAGTTGTGGAAGTCATGTTTTGGGACAACAACCCTGAATAGTTGCATCAATTGTCTGGTGAGAAACAGTTTACTGCCATTTGTCAATGCTGTGTGTAGGAGTAACACGTCTGTTTTCTATCTGCATTGTATTCTGTGTTATGTGTTTATTACGATAACCAGTCACGTGAGTGGGGACGTGGTAAAAGCGAAGGGAATAAGTTACGTATTCGTACTTTGTTCTGGGCTGTTTTGACCCTGGGACTGGTAGATGTCATATCTTTTGTTGACCGATTCACTGCAGTTTAATTTACGATGAATTATGCTGAAATTTCATCATTTAAATATTGTATGTTGCTGATAAAGGATCGAATATCAATCTCCGGTATTTAGAATGTCATTCGCGGAGTGATCGGAGGTTCGTCATGCAAGGAGAACACTCTGTGTGAGGACACCAGCAGCGGCAATTGATTTGGTAGAATTGGCCGCTGTGCTGTGTTTATTTCAAATATACCACTGTTCATTTAGAGCCCTTTGACAGAAACAAATTGAAATATAATCCCTCACCTTGAGAAACATCACACTGTCTTTTTGATCCATCTGTTCCTTTAACTTAGTGATTTCCTCTTGAATAATCCTTATATTCTCTTGAATCTTAAGAAGATTTTTCTCCATTGGGTTGAGAATCCTCTTCTCTTCTTCCCTGAGATCCCTGAGTAAGCTCTGCTCTTTCTCAGTGATAATCTGGCGCAGTTCAGCAAACTGGGATGTGATGTGGGTCTGAACACTGTGTGACTGTTTCTGTCGAATGAAAGGTGAAGATTAGTTTACTGCATTGCTGTGTTGTATTTCCTTATGACATTAAAGTGACCATTCAGTCCATTCAGGTCCATACTACTTCTGAGACATTCCCGTCAACTCCATTTCCTCACGCTTTCCTGAAACCTATTCTCCCTCAATGACCCATTAACTCCCACCTGATTCACATACACCCTCCACCACCTTCACAGGGTTAATTGTAGTTAACCATTCATCCAGTATGTCCTTGGGATGTGTCTGAAACTGTCATGGCCACAGGGAGAGCATGCAAACTCCACACAGACAGCAGCAGAGGTCAGGATCGAACCCAGGTCACTGGAGCTGCGATACTCGGCTATTCTGCATTAAATGGAGCAAAACTCGACAGTAATATCAGAAATTCCGCTCAGGAAGCCTCACCTGAACTCCGGAAATCTTCTCTTTCTGTTGCTGCTCCTTTTCCTGGAAGTCTGATTTCTTTTTTGTGAGAGTGTCTAAGGAAGATTTTAGCTGATCCTGGACGTCAGAGAGTGAAGGAAATAGAAACAAAGATGCATCAAAAGAAACAGATGATCAAACCCGTTTATCACACAAAATGCCGGAGGAACTCAGTGAGTCAGGCAGCATCTACTCAGGGGAAATAAACAGTCGGTGTTTCGGAATGAGACCCTTTATTAGGACTGGGTAGGAATGGGACAGAAGCCAGAATAAAAAGGTTGGGGACGAGAACCAGCTGACAGGTGACGAGTGAGACAACGTGAGGGGGAACGTGGGGGAGGGTGATGAAGTGAGAAGCTGAGAGGGGACAGCTGGAAGAGGTAAAGAGCTGGAGAAGAAGGAATCTAATACGAGAGGACAATCGACCATGGAAGAAACGGGAGGAACTGGGCTGTTTGTGGCCCTGAATGGTGACGAGGGAGGAGGTTAGGAGTCAGGTGTAGCACTTGTCCCGTTTGCAGGTGTCGGTGCCAGGAGGGAGATCAGTGGGGAGGAGCGAGTGGATCAGGGCGATACAGGACGTGAACCGCGATCCGAATGGAGAGCGGAGACTTGCGGGGTGAGGAGTTGGGCTGTGGGACGGAGAGATGCTAGAATCCCGTTGGAGATGGCGGAAGTTGCAGAGAATGATGTGTTAGTTATAGAGGCTCGTGTGATGATATGTAGGACAAAGGAAATATTTTAAGTATTGAACTAACGTTAGTTTTACCTTGTAGATTTTAACAGCTTCTTTAATCGGCTTGAAGCGGTGCTCTCTGTGATCCTCCGCCACTGCACAGACCAGACAGATCAGTGTCTTGTCCGTTTCACAAAACAGCTTCAGTTCTTCCTCATGTTCCTCGCAGTGAAGTTTACTTTCCTTCCCTTTCGGATTCAGGTTTAGATTTCGAACTTTTTGTGTCAGATTTGCTAAGGCCCGATTCACCCTGAGGGTGCGGTCAGCAAACTCCTCTCTACATTCCGGGCAGGAGTTTCTCTCCTCCCTTTCCCAACACTGTGTGATACAAGAGCGACAGAAGTTGTGTCCGCACTCCAGTGTAACGGGATCGGTGAAGAAATCCAGGCAGACGGGACAAATTACCTCCTCGCTCAAACTCTCGGTCTCTCCTTTCGAAGCCATGTTAACTCCCGGCACTTCCTGATTCAGAATGCTTTCACTTTCGGGGAGCTGCTGATCCCCTGCAGTACCGCGATTGTCCACTACACGCGCTGCAGACTCAGGGAATGAACATGGTTTTGCTGGATGTGTTCAGTGGAAATTCTGGCCATTTCTATGTTTAGTGTGGGATCAAAAACACATTAAACAGGCAACAGATAAGAAAACGCGGCCATGGACTGTCTAAGCCCGGCTACGAGCGGAGGACGGTCGGCCGTTTGGCTACCAACCCCATCTCTTAAAAACCCAGTGCGACAAAAACGTCAGTTGAATCTCCAAAGGCCTCATCCCTGCGGTCGGAAGGACCTTCCCCTGGAAGACGATTGAAGTCCTGCGCTGAAAGGAGAAGCCATGTGTCCCCCTGGGGTGGTTCACTACTACAATAACTGTGAGGCTTCCTCAGCCAACCCGGCCACTCCCTGTCCAGTGTAGAGGATCCCTGTAGTCCCAATGGTGTCCCTGTAGACTGGAATGTGCCAGTCGGCAGCATTCCTGTATGACAGGGTTTCCCAAACTTTTTTTTAATGCCAAAGACCAATACCAGTAACCGTGGACCCAAGGTTGGGAACCGCTGCTCTCGGGACATCTCGGTGTGATGGCAGGCCAACAAGTTTCGAGCGTCTTTCCCCGAGTTGATGATCTTCCAGCAGCACTCGCTGTCGGTTTTCCTGCGCGTCCTAGGAACAGCCCGAGGATCAGTGAGCCTTCTGTCACGCAGCTGCTGTGGCACAGGCCCTTGCATCTTTCTCCACAGATCTTCGCCAGCCCACAGTCCGCAAAGAGGCGAGTGACCGTCTCGTCTCCACTGCAGTAATCTCGGGGCAGCGCGCTGTGGGAGTGATCTCCGGGCATGCAGCAAGGATCAGACTGGGAGGGGCCCTCTCGTCTCCACTGCAGTAATCTCGGGGCAGCGCGCTGTGGGAGTGATCTCCGGGCATGCAGCAAGGATCAGACTGGGAGGGACCCTCTCGTCTCCACTGCAGTAATCTCGGTGCAATGCGCTGTGGGAGTGATCTCCGGGCATGCAGCAAGGATCAGACTGGGAGGGGCCCTCTCGTCTCCACTGCAGTAATCTCGGGGCAGCGCGCTGTGGGAGTGATCTCCGGGCATGCAGCAAGGATCAGACTGGGAGGGGCCCTCTCGTCGCCAGACAGGTGAGGTCTTGGTGCCTGTCGGTGAGATCTGGTGATGAGGCATTCTACCAGATGGTCTGGCCTGTCTGCTCAGGGAACCACTCTACTGTGTCCATCCAGTCCTTCTCCTGCAGTAACTGCAGGACATTCCGTGCTGACCACTGTCTGGTGTTCTTGTGGTCAAAGCTGCTGGTCTGAAAGAACTGTCACCAATTTCATTAACACAAGGTTCACATGGAGAAGCTTCCTGATTGAGACAGACACAGTCTCACAGGGTATTTACAGGGTAGGGGCAGGAATGAGGTTTCTCCTGGCTGGGCAGTGGAACCAGGGATCACAGACTCAAAATCCGAGACTCAGCAGGACTGAGATGAGGAGAAATTTCCCCAACACAGTGCAGTGAATATTTGGAGTTTTCTCCACAAGTTTTCTAAATCAAACTGACATATTTAGGGGCTTGGCGATGTTGGGAACGTTGCAGGAAAGTGGCGCTGAGGGCAAAGATCAGCCATGTTCTGAGTGAGCGGCAGAACAGCGCAAAGGGCCGAATGGCAGCGCCTGCTCCTGTTCCTTATCTTCAAAATCACGAGTTGACCTTTGCACCTTGTTCTGCCTTGGCCTTCAGCCTGTCGGATTGCACAGGGGAGCGGTGAGAGCTCCGGAGATCCATCAGCAGCCGCTGCGGTTATTTCATGCTCTTGTTATTTATCGCTGTTTCTCCATAATGCATTTGCACAGTTTGTTACCTTCAGCACTCTGGCTGATCTTTCACTGCCTGCTTCTGTTATGGTTACTATTCTATACTTTTTCTAAGTATGTCCGCATGTCCCTTTGGTCCTGGATAGGGCAGGCCAGAGGGGACGGATCACAGTGATACTCGACAGAGTACTACATTTATTCTCCACAATCCCTTTGGTCCCGGGTAGGGCAGGCCAGTAGGGACGGATCACAGTGATACTCGACAGAGTACCACATTTACTCTCCACAATCCCTTTGGTCCCGGATAGGGCAGGCCAGAGGGGACGGTGATACAGGTGGCTGTGATCAGGCTCACCACACAGACAGGCTCTTTTCTCACTGCTGTAATCAGGTAGAAGGTACAAGAGCCTCAGGACTCGCCCCACCAGGGTCAGGAACAGTTACTACCCCTCAGCTATCAGTCTGTGGAACAACACAGGATAACTGCACTCACCTGCTGTCCATAGAGATGCTCCCACAACAAATCATCGTACTGGGACTGTCTCAAAATGAGTGAAATAAGAGGTGGTTTGACTGAGACAGATCACATTCCTGTCTCAGAATTAGAGAAATTCAATCTCACAGGATATTTACAGCGGAAGGGCTGGAATGAAGTTTCCCATAAGGTGTGGAACCAGCGCTCACAGACTCAAAATCCGAGGACAACTCAGCAGGTCTGAGATGAGGAGAAATTTCTTCACCCAGAGTGCAGTGAATCATTGCAATTATCTCCACAAGGTTTCTAAATTGAATAGACATATCCTGGGGCTCAGCGGTGATGGGAAGTTGCAGGAAAGTGGTGCTGAGGTCAAAAGTCAAGCATGTTCTGAGTGAAGGGCAGAAGAGGTGCAAGGGGCCAAATGGCCACGCCTTCTCTATTTCTGATTTTCTGAAACACGAGTTTACCTTTGCGCCTCACTGTTTCTTGTCCTGTCAGATTGAACAGGGAGCGCTGAGAGCACCGGACATCTATCGGCAGCCGCTGCGGTTATTTCATGTTCTCGTTGTTTATTTGCATTGGCGAAGTTTGTTGTCTTCTGCACTCTGGTTGATCTTTCAGTGATCCAGGTATAGTTACCGTTCTGTAGCTTTGCTCTGTATGTTTGTAGGAGTTGTATGTGGCGACTTATATGTAGTCTGTTAGTTTTTGGAATAGTCGCTTGGGGAATCTGAAGTGGAGGAGTATTTGGGGCTTATTTAAAATTAGACATAGATATTATCCAAACAGTGTTTATTTGACAAGGGTTAATTCTGATATTGAAACTAACTGTTCTTTTTGTGGTTTATATCCAGAGAATTTATTTCATCTGTTTTGGGATTGTGAATATGTTAAAACATTTTGGGTTGATGTTTGTCAATTTATAGATCAATATATTAATGTGGATTTTACTTTTTTTTCAAAATGTCTTATTTGGGTTTACTAATAACACCAAATCTCATAGGGATCATTTCTTTATCTTTTGTTAATTTACAGCAAATTTTATATCCATAAATGCAATCACAGCAATAAGAAACCTTCATTTATATTTTGATGTCAGACTTCAAACTATACTTTTATACTCTGAAAACTTCCCATAGCCAGAAGGCTGTAAAGACTGTACAAATCTGTCAACGTTTTGGGTTATCTCTGTAAATGTTCCTGTTTTGTGACTCCTCTTAGATACAGTTCCTTCTGTCCAACAGTATTTAGAGTGGATTTCCTTGTTTATTTGTATATTTAAAGTTAATAGTTATATATTTGTTGCTGCTTTTGTGTGACTCCCTGGCTTTGTTAGCATATGTTTAGTGTTTCTGTTTTTGATTGTGTTTAATAAAAATTTAAAAAATTTAAAAATAATAATAAAATTTACTTTGAACTTTGAGCCTCGGGGAACTTGCTTTGATTCTGGGAACAAACAGTGACTGACATCTCCGGCTCCCGGCAGCAGCCCGCCCTCGGACACAGACACAGCCAATCAGCGATCACCGCTGGGAGAGGGTTGCTCCCATTGGCTGAGGGGTGTGAGTGGGCGGGACGCTGTGCGCCCGGCCGGGCCTGTGTTTGGAACCGGGGCCCAGTGAGGCCGGAGACCGGGAGCTGAGCCTCGGGTTTCGGCTGCACCACCGGCGGGTCGTGAATCCTTTCGAAGGCAGAGCTGAAGAGACCGGCGGAGATTCCGTGAGATGTTTCGGCTACACGGAGGGCGCCCGGCCTTTCCCCGCCGAGGATCGGGGCCTGTTGTCTGGAGTTGTCTCCCAGACCCGTCCCTTCCTGCTGGGAGACGGGAGCTGTCCCGCAGCGGCTGCCGGTGGATCTCCGGAGCTCTCACCGCTCCCCTGTGCAATCCGAACGGCTGAAAACCAAGGGAGAACAAGGCGCAAAGGTAAACTCGTGCTTTAGAAAATAAGTAACATGAGCATGCCTGGCCGCTCGGCCCGTTGCGCCTATTCCACCCTTTCCTCAGAATAGTCCTTTCTTTTTAAATCTTTTTATTGATTTTAAACAAACATAAATGAAACATGAGTACAAAGAGCTTGAGAGTACAGAATTAATAGGTGAAGGTATAAGTACAAATAGATGATAATAACCTCCCAAACTCATAGTGGTTACAAAAAATGGCGAAAATAAGAATTCCTCCCCCCAAAAAATGAAAAAAATCCTAACCGACATGGGCCATTGCATTATATCAATTATACACAGTAGCGTCAGTAACTCCGCACCTCCATCCAAATAATTAAGGATAATAAAAGTAACGTTTAGGAAAAGTCAGTTTAGCTCATATGAAAATGTTGAATAAATGGTCTCCAAGTTTCTTCATATTTAACTGAAGGGACAAAGACAACACTTGTAATTTTTTCTAAACTCGAACAAGAAATAGTTTGAGAAAACTACTGAAATATAGTTGGAGGACTAATTTCTTTCCAGTTCAATAGGATAGATCTTCTAGCCATTAATGTAACAAATGCAATCATCCGCCGGGCTGAGGGGAAATAAACAACTATTATCCACCATTGGTAAACCGAAAATTGCAGTAATAGGATGCGGTTGAAATTTGATATTCAGAACTGTTGAAATAATACAAAAAATATCTTTCCAATAATTTTGCATATAGGGGCAAGACCAGAACATGTGGGTCAATGAAGCGACTTCAGAATGACATCTGTCACAGGTTGGATTAACATAAGAATAAAATCGAGCGAGTTTATCCTTGGATATGTGAGCCCTATGAACAACCTTAAATTGTATTAGGGCATGTTTAGCACAAATAGAAGAAGAATTGACTAATTGTAAAATTTTCTCCCACTGCTCTGTGGGTATAAGACAGTGAAGTTCTTTTTCCCATTCCTTCTTAATTATTTCTGATACTCCTGGCTGTATTTTCATGATCATATGATAAATGATGGCTACTTAACCCTTCTGGCCAGGATTCAGAGCTAGAATTTTTTCTGTAATGTCCATTGGACATAATTTCAGAAAATACTAACATTCAAGAAATTTCTAACTTGCAAGTATCTAAAAAAATGAGTTTTAGGCTGTATAGCTGTTCAAAGGACATAAAACTGTTATCTAAAAATAGATGACGAAAACATGTTATACCTTTTGTTTTCCATAACACAAAGGCTTCGTCCATAAAAGAGGGCTGGAAAAAGAAGTTAGATATAATAGGGCTTGATTATTCAAGCCAAAGAATTTACGAAATTGAAACCATATTCTTAATGTATGTTGAACTATAGGATTAGTTATTTGTTTATTCGGTTTCGATAAAGCAAAAGGAAGCGAAGATCCTAAAATAGAAAACAATGAGAAGTCTTGTACAGATTTACACTCCAAATTTACCCATTGTGGGCAAGGTACTATGCCCACAATTCTTGTGTCCAAAATATTAAATACTGAATATTAACTGCCCAATAGTAAAATCTCAGGTTTGGCAAAGCAAAACCACCTTCCTTCTTAGGCTTCTGTAAATATTTTTTACTTAATCTAGGATTTTTATTCTGCCACACATACGAGGATATTTTGGAGTCAATAATATCAAAAAAAGATTTAGGAATAAAAATTGGTAATGCTTGGAATAAATATAAAAATTTGGGTAATACTATCATCTTGATAGATAGATAGATAGATAGATACTTTATTCATCCCCATGGGGAAATTCAACTTTTTTCCAATGTCCCATACACTTGTTGTAGCAAAACTAATTACATACAATACTTAACTCAGTAAAAAAAATGTGATATGCATCTAAATCACCATCTCAAGAAGCATTAATAATAGCTTTAAAAAGTTCTTAAGTCCTGGCGGTAGAATTGTAAAGCCTAATGGCATTGGGGAGTATTGACCTCTTCATCCTGTCTGAGGAGCATTGCATCGATAGTAACCTGTCGCTGAAACTGCTTCTCTGTCTCAGGATGGTGCTATGTAGAGGATGTTCAGAGTTATCCATAATTGACCGTAGCCTACTCAGCGCCCTTCGCTCAGCTACAGATGTAAAACTCTCCAGTACTTTGCCCACGACAGAGCCCGCCTTCCTTACCAGCTTATTAAGACGTCAGGCGTCCCTCTTCTTAATGCTTCCTCCCCAACACGCCACCACAAAGAAGAGGGCGCTCTCCACAACTGACCTATAGAACATCTTCAGCATCTCACTACAGACATTGAATGACGCCAACCTTCTTAGGAAGTACATTCGACTTAGTATTAATCCGACCAACCAATGACAGAGATAATGGGGACCACCTGGTAACAAGTTGCTTGATTTGTTCAATTAAAGGTAAAAAATTAACTTTAAATAAACCCTTATGTTTCTTGGTAATTTTAATACCCAAATAAGTAAAATGATCTGTGACAACTTTAAATGGTAAGTGTTTATAATTGGAACTTGCATATTTAATGGAAATAATTCACTCTTATTAAAATTCAGTTTGTAGCCAGAAAAGCTACTAAACTGAGCAAGCAAGGATGAAATAGCAGGAATAGATCTCTCAGGGTCAGATATGTATAGTAACAAATCATCAGCATATAATGATAACATAAGTCCCTTACCCACGGGTAATACCAAAAATATTATGTGATTCACGAATGGCAACGGCTAAAGGTTCCAAAGCAATGTCAAATAATAGAGGACTTAAAGGACAGCCTTGCCTTGTACCACAGGACAACTGAAAAAAAGGAGATCTTTGATTATTGGTAAGAACCGAAGCCAAAGGTTCATAATACATTAATTTACTACATGATATAAATTTCAAGCTAAAATTAAAATTCTGCAACGTATTAAATAAATATAGCCATTCAACTCTATCGAACGCTTTTTCAGCATCTAAGGAAATGACATTCTGGTATTTTAGATGAAGAAGTATAAATTATATTAATAAATTTTCTAATGTTAAAAGATGAATAACGGTTTTTAATAAATCTGGTCTGATCTTCTGAGATAACTTGAGGTAATGCATTTTCTAATCTAGTGGCCAAAATTTTGGTAAAAACCTTAGAATCCGTATTCAGCAAGGATATTGGTCGATAGGATGCACATTCAGTGGGGTCTTTATCTTTTTTACGAATTGGAGAAATGGAGGCATCATAAAAAGATTGTGCTTATTTACCTACAGTTAACGCATCTTTAAAAATTTTACAAAGCCAAGGAGCGAGTATAGAAGAAAAGGATTTTAAAAATTCAGCAGTATAACCGTCCGGACCAGGGGCTTTACCTGAATTCATTGAAAAAGGGAGTGGGTTCCCCTTTCCAGACCCTGCCCGGGGACTTGTGCCACTCCTCAGGGTTATATATGGAACCTCTCGGGCAGGGACAGGGAGTGGGTTCCCCTTTCCAGACCCTGCCTGGGGACTTGTGCCACTCCTCAGGGTTATATATGGAACTTCTCGGACAGGGAGTGGGTTCCCCTTTCCCGACCCTGCCTGGGGACTTGTGCCACTCCTCAGGGTTATATATGGAACCTCTCGGGCAGGGATAGGGAGTGGGTTCCCCTTTCCAGACCCTGCCCGGGGACTTGTGCCTCTCCGCAGGGTTATATATGGAACCTCTCGGGCAGGGACAGGGAGTGGGTTCCCCTTTCCAGACCCTGCCCGGGGACTTGAGCCACTCCTCAGGGTTATATATGGAACCTCTCGGGCAGGGACAGGGAGTGGGTTCCCCTTTCCAGACCCTGCCCGGGGTCTTGTGCCTCTCCGCAGGGTTATATATGGAACTTCTCGGACAGGGACAGGGTGTGAGTTCCCCTTTCTAGACCCTGCCCGGGGACTTGTGCCACTCCTCAGGGTTATATATGGAACCTCTCGGGCAGGGACAGGGAGTGGGTTCCCCTTTCCAGACCCTGCCCGGGGACTTGTGCCACTCCTCAGGGTTATATATGGAACCTCTCGGACAGGGACAGGGAGTGGGTTCCCTTTTCCAGACCCTGCCCGGGGACTTGTGCCACTCCTCAGGGTTATATATGGAACCTCTCGGACAGGGACAGGGAGTGGGTTCCCCTTTCCCAGGCAGATGCCCGAAGGTGACCGGGAACCACCAGAGGGGCTGATGTAATACAAGCCATGGCACGGTGGGTCACTGAGGTAAGGGAACCCATTTGAATGACAGCCCGACTGCACGCGGATTTTGGTGAATTTACCCGATAACTACAGAAAAAAGGAGAATCCCTTGCGTACTTTATAGCTCGTTTTAAGGATATGTGAGAGTCCAATGCCGGCAAACCCCTGGACAGATCAGTATGTCCAGCTGGCAGTGGAGACTTTTCTAAACTGTCTCAGACCCAAGTCTGCCCACTCCTTTAAGTTAACTAATCTCAATTCGTTGTGTCAGACCTGGCCCCAGGTGACATAAATTCTGATGAATATCGAGCGCAATTGACTCTTTAAAGGGACTGGGGAAAAGCGAGAGTGTGCTCAGAGAACCGGTAGTGAGGAGATTGAGTTCGGGTCCCGACGAAGAACCCAGAACGGGTGGCCGGATCGTGCGAACGGTGCAGCTGGAGGGGACACTTGGCTAAGGACAGAAACGGGGATTGTAGAAAGAGGGGACATTGGGCCAGAGATTGTCGCACTGCAAACACAGACAAGAATAATAAGGGGCAGGAAGAGAGCCTGGACCACAGTAATACTCGACAGAGTACCACATTTACTCTCCACAATCCCATTGGTCCCGGATAGGGCAGGCCAGAGGGGATGGATCACTGCGATACTCGACAGAGTACCACATTTACTCTCCACAATCCCTTTGATCCCGTATAGGGCAGGCCAGAGGCGACGGATCACAGTGATACTCGACAGAGTACCACATTTCCTCTCCACAATCCCTTTGGTCCCAGATAGGGCAGGCCAGAGGGGACAGATCACAGTCATACTCAACAGAGTACCACATTTACTCTCCACAGTCCCTTTGGTCTTGGATAGGGCAGGCCAGAGGGGACAGATCACAGTGATACTCGACAGAGTACCACATTTACTCTCCACAATCCCTTTGGTCCCGGACAGGGCAGGCCAGAGGGGATGGATCACAGTAATACTCGACAGAGTACCGCATTTACTCTCCACAATCCCTTTGCTCCCGGGTAGGGCAGGCCAGAGGGGACGGATCACAGTGATACTCGACAGAGTACGACATTTACTCTCCACAATCCCTTTGGTCCCAGATAGGGCAGGCCAGAGGGGACTGATCACAGTGATACTTGACAGAGTACCACATTTACTCTCCACAATCCCTTTGGTCCCAGATAGGGCAGGCCAGAGGGGACTGATCACAGTGATACTTGACAGAGTACGACATTTACTCTCCACAATCCCTTTGGTCCCAGATAGGGCAGGCCAGAGGGGACTGATCACAGTGATACTTGACAGAGTACCACATTTACTCTCCACAATCCCTTTGGTCCCAGATAGGGCAGGCCAGAGGGGACTGATCACAGTGATACTTGACAGAGTACCACATTTACTCTCCACAATCCCTTTGGTCCCAGATAGGGCAGGCCAGAGGGGACTGATCACAGTGATACTTGACAGAGTACGACATTTACTCTCCACAATCCCTTTGGTCCCGGATAGGGCAGGCCAGAGGGGACGGATCACAGTGATACTCGACAGAGTACGACATTTACTCTCCACAATCCCTTTGGTCCCAGATAGGGCAGGCCAGAGGGGACGGATCACAGTGATACTCGACAGAGTACCACATTTACTCTCCACAATCCCTTTGGTCCCGGATAGGGCAGGACAGAGGGGACGGATCACAGTGATACTCGACAGAGTACGACATTTACTCTCCACAATCCCTTTGGTCCCGGATAGGGCAGGCCAGAGGGGACGGATCACAGTGATACTTGACAGAGTACCACATTTACTCTCCACAATCCCTTTGGTCCCGGATAGGGCAGGCCAGAGGGGACGGATCACAGTGATACTCGACAGAGTACTACATTTACTCTCCACAATCCCTTTGATCCCGGATAGGGCAGGCCAGAGGGGACGGATCACAGTAATACTCGACAGAGTACCACATTTACTCTCCACAATGCCTTTGGTCCCGGATAGGGCAGGCCAGAGGGGACGGATCACTGCGATACTCGACAGAGTACCACATTTATTCTCCACAATCCCTTTGGTCCCGGATAGGTCAGGCCAGAGGGGACGGTGATACAGGCGGATGTGATCAGGCTCACCACACAGGCAGGCTCTTTTCTCACTGCTGTAATCAGGTAGAAGGTACAATAGCCTCAGGACTCACCCCACCAGGGTCAGGAACAGTTACTACCCCTCAGCCATCAGGCTGTGGAACAATACAGGATAACTGTACTCACTTGCTATCCATAGGGATGCTCCCATAACAAATCATCGTACTGGGACTGTCTCCAAATGAGTGAAATAAGAGGTGGTTTGACTGAGACACATCACATTCCTGTCTCAGAATTAGAGAAATACAATCACACAGGATATTTACAGCGGAAGGGCTGGAATGATGTTTCCCATAAGGTGTGGAACCAGCGCTCACAGACTCAAAATCCAAGGACAACTCAGCAGGACTGAGATGAGGAGAAATTTCCTCACCCAGAGTGCAGTGAATCATTGCAATTATCTCCACAAGGTTTCTAAATTTAATAGACATATCCTGGGGCTCAGCGGTGATGGAAAGTTGCAGGAAAGTGGTGCTGAGGTCAAAAGTCAAGCATGTTCTGAGTGAAGGGCGGAAGAGGCGCAAGGGGCCGAATGGCCACGCCTTCTCTATTTCTTATTTTCTGAAACCCGAGTTTACCATTGCACCTCACTGTTTCTTGGCCTGTCAGATTGAACAGGGAGCGCTGAGAGCACCGGACATCTATCGGCAGCCGCTGCAGTTATTTCATGTTCTCATTGTTTATTTGCATTGGCGAAGTTTGTTGTCTTCTGCACTCTGGCTGATCTTTCAGTGATCCAGGTATAGTTACCGTTCTGTAGCTTTGCTCTGTATGTTTGTAGGAGTTGTACGTGGCGACTTATACGTACTCTGTTAGTTTTTGGAATAGTCGCTTGGGGAATCTGAAGTGGAGGAGTATTTGGGGCTTATTTAAAATTATACATAGATATTTTCCAAACAGTGTTTATTTGACAAGGGTTAATTCTGATATTGAAACTAACTGTTCTTTTCGCGGTTTATATCCAGAGGATTTATTTCATCTGTTTTGGGATTTTGAATATGTTAAAACATTTTGGGTTGATGTTGGTCAATTTATAGATCAATACATTAATGTGGATTTTACTTTTTGTTTTCAAAATGTCTTATTTGGGTTTTCTAATAACACCAAATCTCATAGGGATCATTTCTTTATCATAAATCTTTTGTTAATTTACAGCAAATTTTATATCCATAAATGCAATCACAGCAATAAGAAACCTTCATTTATATTTTGATGTCAGACTTCAAACTATACGCTTATACTCTGAAAACTTCCCATCGCCAGAAGGCTGTAAAGACTGTACAAATCTGTCAACGTTTTGGGTTATCTCTGTAAATGTTCCTGTTTTGTGACTCCTCTTAGATACAGTTCCTTCTGTCCAACAGTATTTAGAGTGGATTTCCTTGTTTATTTGTATATTTAAAGTTAATAGTTATATATTTGTTGCTGCTTTTGTGTGACTCCCTGGCTTTTTTAGCGTATGTTTAGTGTTTCTGTTTTTGATTGTGTTTAATAAAAAATTAAAAAGTTTAAAAATAATAATAAAATTTACTTTGAACTTTGAGCCTCGGGGAACTTGCTTTGATTCTGAGAACAAACAGTGACTGACATCTCCGGCTCCCGGCAGCAGCCCGCCCTCGGATACACTCGCAGCCAATCAGAGAACACCGCCTGGTGACTCTTGCCTCCATTGGCTGAGGAGTGTCAGTGGGCGGGACGCTGAGCGGACCGAAGTTTGGAATCGGGAACGAGTGGACCCGGTGAGAGACCCGAGATTGGGAGCAGCTCCCCGGGTAAAGGCTGCAACAGCGGCCGGAGTTTTGAACCCTTCCGATGGCGGAGGTGAAGATTCGGGCGGAGATTCCGTGAGATGTTTCAGCCTCACAGAGGGTGCCCGGTCTTTCCCCGCCGCGGATCGGGGCCTATTGTCCGGAGTTTCCACCCAGACCTGTCTCCTGCTGCGGGGATACGGGAGCTGCCCCGCAGCGGCTGCCGACGGATCTCCGGAGCTCTCACCGCTCCCCTGTGCAATCCGAATCGCTGAAACCCAAGGGAGAACAAGGCGCAAAGGTAAACCCGTGCTTTAGAAAATAAGAAACAGGAGCATGCCTGGCCTATTCCACCCTTTCCTCAGAATATTCCTTTTTAAAATCTTTTTATTGATTTTAAACAAACATAAATGAAACATGAATACAAAGAGCTTGAGAGTACATAATTAATAGGTTAAGGTATAAATATAAATAGATGATAATAACCTCCCAAACTCATAGTGGTTACAAAAAATGGAGAAAATAAGAAACCCTCCCCCCCAAAAAAATGAAAAAAATCCTAACCGACATGTGCCATTGCATTATATCAATTATACACAGTAGCGTCAATAACTCCACACCTCCATCCAAATAATTAAGGACAATAAAAGTAAGGTTTAGGAAAAGTCAGTTTAGCTCATATGAAAATGTTGAATAAATGGTCTCCAAGTTTCTTCAAATTTAACTGAAGGGACAAAGACAACACTTGTAATTTTTTCTAAACTCAAACAAGAAATAGTTTGAGAAAACCACTGAAATATAGTTGGAGGATTAATTTCTTTCCAATTCAATAGGATAGATCTTCTAGCCATTAATGTAACAAATGCAATCATCCGCCGGGCTGAGGGGAAATAAACAACTATTATCCACCATTGGTAAACCGAAAATTGCAGTAATAGGATGCGGTTGAAATTTGATATTCAGAACTGTTGAAATAATACAAAAAATATCTTTCCAATAATTTTGCATATAGGGGCAAGACCAGAACATGTGGGTCAATGAAGCGACTTCAGAATGACATCTGTCACAGGTTGGATTAACATAAGAATAAAATCGAGCGAGTTTATCCTTGGATATGTGAGCCCTATGAACAACCTTAAATTGTATTAGGGCATGTTTAGCACAAATAGAAGAAGAATTGACTAATTGTAAAATTTTCTCCCACTGCTCTGTGGGTATAAGACAGTGAAGTTCTTTTTCCCATTCCTTCTTAATTATTTCTGATACTCCTGGCTGTATTTTCATGATCATATGATCAATGATGGCTACTTAACCCTTCTGGCCAGGATTCAGAGCTAGAATTTTTTCTGTAATGTCCATTGGACATAATTTCAGAAAATACTAACATTCAAGAAATTTCTAACTTGCAAGTATCTAAAAAAATGAGTTTTAGGCTGTATAGCTGTTCAAAGGACATAAAACTGTTATCTAAAAATAGATGACGAAAACATGTTATACCTTTTGTTTTCCATAACACAAAGGCTTCGTCCATAAAAGAGGGCTGGAAAAAGAAGTTAGATATAATAGGGCTTGATTATTCAAGCCAAAGAATTTACGAAATTGAAACCATATTCTTAATGTATGTTGAACTATAGGATTAGTTATTTGTTTATTCGGTTTCGATAAAGCAAAAGGAAGCGAAGATCCTAAAATAGAAAACAATGAGAAGTCTTGTACAGATTTACACTCCAAATTTACCCATTGTGGGCAAGGTACTATGCCCACAATTCTTGTGTCCAAAATATTAAATACTGAATATTAACTGCCCAATAGTAAAATCTCAGGTTTGGCAAAGCAAAACCACCTTCCTTCTTAGGCTTCTGTAAATATTTTTTACTTAATCTAGGATTTTTATTCTGCCACACATACGAGGATATTTTGGAGTCAATAATATCAAAAAAAGATTTAGGAATAAAAATTGGTAATGCTTGGAATAAATATAAAAATTTGGGTAATACTATCATCTTGATAGATAGATAGATAGATAGATACTTTATTCATCCCCATGGGGAAATTCAACTTTTTTCCAATGTCCCATACACTTGTTGTAGCAAAACTAATTACATACAATACTTAACTCAGTAAAAAAAATGTGATATGCATCTAAATCACCATCTCAAGAAGCATTAATAATAGCTTTAAAAAGTTCTTAAGTCCTGGCGGTAGAATTGTAAAGCCTAATGGCATTGGGGAGTATTGACCTCTTCATCCTGTCTGAGGAGCATTGCATCGATAGTAACCTGTCGCTGAAACTGCTTCTCTGTCTCAGGATGGTGCTATGTAGAGGATGTTCAGAGTTATCCATAATTGACCGTAGCCTACTCAGCGCCCTTCGCTCAGCTACAGATGTAAAACTCTCCAGTACTTTGCCCACGACAGAGCCCGCCTTCCTTACCAGCTTATTAAGACGTGAGGCGTCCCTCTTCTTAATGCTTCCTCCCCAACACGCCACCACAAAGAAGAGGGCGCTCTCCACAACTGACCTATAGAACATCTTCAGCATCTCACTACAGACATTGAATGACGCCAACCTTCTTAGGAAGTACATTCGACTTAGTATTAATCCGATCAACCAATGACAGAGATAATGGGGACCACCTGGTAACAAGTTGCTTGATTTGTTCAATTAAAGGTAAAAAATTAACTTTAAATAAACCCTTATGTTTCTTGGTAATTTTAATACCCAAATAAGTAAAATGATCTGTGACAACTTTAAATGGTAAGTGTTTATAATTGGAACTTGCATATTTAATGGAAATAATTCACTCTTATTAAAATTCAGTTTGTAGCCAGAAAAGCTACTAAACTGAGCAAGCAAGGATGAAATAGCAGGAATAGATCTCTCAGGGTCAGATATGTATAGTAACAAATCATCAGCATATAATGATAACATAAGTCCCTTACCCACGGGTAATACCAAAAATATTATGTGATTCACGAATGGCAACGGCTAAAGGTTCCAAAGCAATGTCAAATAATAGAGGACTTAAAGGACAGCCTTGCCTTGTACCACAGGACAACTGAAAAAAAGGAGATCTTTGATTATTGGTAAGAACCGAAGCCAAAGGTTCATAATACATTAATTTACTACATGATATAAATTTCAAGCTAAAATTAAAATTCTGCAACGTATTAAATAAATATAGCCATTCAACTCTATCGAACGCTTTTTCAGCATCTAAGGAAATGACATTCTGGTATTTTAGATGAAGAAGTATAAATTATATTAATAAATTTTCTAATGTTAAAAGATGAATAACGGTTTTTAATAAATCTGGTCTGATCTTCTGAGATAACTTGAGGTAATGCATTTTCTAATCTAGTGGCCAAAATTTTGGTAAAAACCTTAGAATCCGTATTCAGCAAGGATATTGGTCGATAGGATGCACATTCAGTGGGGTCTTTATCTTTTTTACGAATTGGAGAAATGGAGGCATCATAAAAAGATTGTGCTTATTTACCTACAGTTAACGCATCTTTAAAAATTTTACAAAGCCAAGGAGCGAGTATAGAAGAAAAGGATTTTAAAAATTCAGCAGTATAACCGTCCGGACCAGGGGCTTTACCTGAATTCATTGAAAAAGGGAGTGGGTTCCCCTTTCCAGACCCTGCCCGGGGACTTGTGCCACTCCTCAGGGTTATATATGGAACCTCTCGGGCAGGGACAGGGAGTGGGTTCCCCTTTCCAGACCCTGCCTGGGGACTTGTGCCACTCCTCAGGGTTATATATGGAACTTCTCGGACAGGGAGTGGGTTCCCCTTTCCCGACCCTGCCTGGGGACTTGTGCCACTCCTCAGGGTTATATATGGAACCTCTCGGGCAGGGATAGGGAGTGGGTTCCCCTTTCCAGACCCTGCCCGGGGACTTGTGCCTCTCCGCAGGGTTATATATGGAACCTCTCGGGCAGGGACAGGGAGTGGGTTCCCCTTTCCAGACCCTGCCCGGGGACTTGAGCCACTCCTCAGGGTTATATATGGAACCTCTCGGGCAGGGACAGGGAGTGGGTTCCCCTTTCCAGACCCTGCCCGGGGTCTTGTGCCTCTCCGCAGGGTTATATATGGAACTTCTCGGACAGGGACAGGGTGTGAGTTCCCCTTTCTAGACCCTGCCCGGGGACTTGTGCCACTCCTCAGGGTTATATATGGAACCTCTCGGGCAGGGACAGGGAGTGGGTTCCCCTTTCCAGACCCTGCCCGGGGACTTGTGCCACTCCTCAGGGTTATATATGGAACCTCTCGGACAGGGACAGGGAGTGGGTTCCCTTTTCCAGACCCTGCCCGGAAACTTGTGCCACTCCTCAGGGTTATATATGGAACCTCTCGGACAGGGACAGGGAGTGGGTTCCCCTTTCCCAGGCAGATGCCCGAAGGTGACCGGGAACCACCAGAGGGGCTGATGTAATACAAGCCATGGCACGGTGGGTCACTGAGGTAAGGGAACCCATTTGAATGACAGCCCGACTGCACGCGGATTTTGGTGAATTTACCCGATAACTACAGAAAAAAGGAGAATCCCTTGCGTACTTTATAGCTCGTTTTAAGGATATGTGAGAGTCCAATGCCGGCAAACCCCTGGACAGATCAGTATGTCCAGCTGGCAGTGCAGACTTTTCTAAACTGTCTCAGACCCAAGTCTGCCCACTCCTTTAAGTTAACTAATCTCAATTCGTTGTGTCAGACCTGGCCCCAGGTGACATAAATTCTGATGAATATCGAGCGCAATTGACTCTTTAAAGGGACTGGGGAAAAGCGAGAGTGTGCTCAGAGAACCGGTAGTGAGGAGATTGAGTTCGGGTCCCGACGAAGAACCCAGAACGGGTGGCCGGATCGTGCGAACGGTGCAGCTGGAGGGGACACTTGGCTAAGGACAGAAACGGGGATTGTAGAAAGAGGGGACATTGGGCCAGAGATTGTCGCACTGCAAACACAGACAAGAATAATAAGGGGCAGGAAGAGAGCCTGGACCACAGTAATACTCGACAGAGTACCACATTTACTCTCCACAATCCCATTGGTCCCGGATAGGGCAGGCCAGAGGGGATGGATCACTGCGATACTCGACAGAGTACCACATTTACTCTCCACAATCCCTTTGATCCCGTATAGGGCAGGCCAGAGGCGACGGATCACAGTGATACTCGACAGAGTACCACATTTCCTCTCCACAATCCCTTTGGTCCCAGATAGGGCAGGCCAGAGGGGACAGATCACAGTCATACTCAACAGAGTACCACATTTACTCTCCACAGTCCCTTTGGTCTTGGATAGGGCAGGCCAGAGGGGACAGATCACAGTGATACTCGACAGAGTACCACATTTACTCTCCACAATCCCTTTGGTCCCGGACAGGGCAGGCCAGAGGGGACGGATCACAGTAATACTCGACAGAGTACCGCATTTACTCTCCACAATCCCTTTGCTCCCGGGTAGGGCAGGCCAGAGGGGACGGATCACAGTGATACTCGACAGAGTACGACATTTACTCTCCACAATCCCTTTGGTCCCAGATAGGGCAGGCCAGAGGGGACTGATCACAGTGATACTTGACAGAGTACCACATTTACTCTCCACAATCCCTTTGGTCCCAGATAGGGCAGGCCAGAGGGGACTGATCACAGTGATACTTGACAGAGTACGACATTTACTCTCCACAATCCCTTTGGTCCCAGATAGGGCAGGCCAGAGGGGACTGATCACAGTGATACTTGACAGAGTACCACATTTACTCTCCACAATCCCTTTGGTCCCAGATAGGGCAGGCCAGAGGGGACTGATCACAGTGATACTTGACAGAGTACCACATTTACTCTCCACAATCCCTTTGGTCCCAGATAGGGCAGGCCAGAGGGGACTGATCACAGTGATACTTGACAGAGTACGACATTTACTCTCCACAATCCCTTTGGTCCCGGATAGGGCAGGCCAGAGGGGACGGATCACAGTGATACTCGACAGAGTACTACATTTATTCTCCACAATCCCTTTGGTCCCGGGTAGGGCAGGCCAGTAGGGACGGATCACAGTGATACTCGACAGAGTACCACATTTACTCTCCACAATCCCTTTGGTCCCGGATAGGGCAGGCCAGAGGGGACGGTGATACAGGTGGCTGTGATCAGGCTCACCACACAGACAGGCTCTTTTCTCACTGCTGTAATCAGGTAGAAGGTACAAGAGCCTCAGGACTCGCCCCACCAGGGTCAGGAACAGTTACTACCCCTCAGCTATCAGTCTGTGGAACAACACAGGATAACTGCACTCACCTGCTGTCCATAGAGATGCTCCCACAACAAATCATCGTACTGGGACTGTCTCAAAATGAGTGAAATAAGAGGTGGTTTGACTGAGACAGATCACATTCCTGTCTCAGAATTAGAGAAATTCAATCTCACAGGATATTTACAGCGGAAGGGCTGGAATGAAGTTTCCCATAAGGTGTGGAACCAGCGCTCACAGACTCAAAATCCGAGGACAACTCAGCAGGTCTGAGATGAGGAGAAATTTCTTCACCCAGAGTGCAGTGAATCATTGCAATTATCTCCACAAGGTTTCTAAATTGAATAGACATATCCTGGGGCTCAGCGGTGATGGGAAGTTGCAGGAAAGTGGTGCTGAGGTCAAAAGTCAAGCATGTTCTGAGTGAAGGGCAGAAGAGGTGCAAGGGGCCAAATGGCCACGCCTTCTCTATTTCTGATTTTCTGAAACACGAGTTTACCTTTGCGCCTCACTGTTTCTTGTCCTGTCAGATTGAACAGGGAGCGCTGAGAGCACCGGACATCTATCGGCAGCCGCTGCGGTTATTTCATGTTCTCGTTGTTTATTTGCATTGGCGAAGTTTGTTGTCTTCTGCACTCTGGTTGATCTTTCAGTGATCCAGGTATAGTTACCGTTCTGTAGCTTTGCTCTGTATGTTTGTAGGAGTTGTATGTGGCGACTTATATGTAGTCTGTTAGTTTTTGGAATAGTCGCTTGGGGAATCTGAAGTGGAGGAGTATTTGGGGCTTATTTAAAATTAGACATAGATATTATCCAAACAGTGTTTATTTGACAAGGGTTAATTCTGATATTGAAACTAACTGTTCTTTTTGTGGTTTATATCCAGAGAATTTATTTCATCTGTTTTGGGATTGTGAATATGTTAAAACATTTTGGGTTGATGTTTGTCAATTTATAGATCAATATATTAATGTGGATTTTACTTTTTTTTCAAAATGTCTTATTTGGGTTTACTAATAACACCAAATCTCATAGGGATCATTTCTTTATCTTTTGTTAATTTACAGCAAATTTTATATCCATAAATGCAATCACAGCAATAAGAAACCTTCATTTATATTTTGATGTCAGACTTCAAACTATACTTTTATACTCTGAAAACTTCCCATAGCCAGAAGGCTGTAAAGACTGTACAAATCTGTCAACGTTTTGGGTTATCTCTGTAAATGTTCCTGTTTTGTGACTCCTCTTAGATACAGTTCCTTCTGTCCAACAGTATTTAGAGTGGATTTCCTTGTTTATTTGTATATTTAAAGTTAATAGTTATATATTTGTTGCTGCTTTTGTGTGACTCCCTGGCTTTGTTAGCATATGTTTAGTGTTTCTGTTTTTGATTGTGTTTAATAAAAATTTAAAAAATTTAAAAATAATAATAAAATTTACTTTGAACTTTGAGCCTCGGGGAACTTGCTTTGATTCTGGGAACAAACAGTGACTGACATCTCCGGCTCCCGGCAGCAGCCCGCCCTCGGACACAGACACAGCCAATCAGCGATCACCGCTGGGAGAGGGTTGCTCCCATTGGCTGAGGGGTGTGAGTGGGCGGGACGCTGTGCGCCCGGCCGGGCCTGTGTTTGGAACCGGGGCCCAGTGAGGCCGGAGACCGGGAGCTGAGCCTCGGGTTTCGGCTGCACCACCGGCGGGTCGTGAATCCTTTCGAAGGCAGAGCTGAAGAGACCGGCGGAGATTCCGTGAGATGTTTCGGCTACACGGAGGGCGCCCGGCCTTTCCCCGCCGAGGATCGGGGCCTGTTGTCTGGAGTTGTCTCCCAGACCCGTCCCTTCCTGCTGGGAGACGGGAGCTGTCCCGCAGCGGCTGCCGGTGGATCTCCGGAGCTCTCACCGCTCCCCTGTGCAATCCGAACGGCTGAAAACCAAGGGAGAACAAGGCGCAAAGGTAAACTCGTGCTTTAGAAAATAAGTAACATGAGCATGCCTGGCCGCTCGGCCCGTTGCGCCTATTCCACCCTTTCCTCAGAATAGTCCTTTCTTTTTAAATCTTTTTATTGATTTTAAACAAACATAAATGAAACATGAGTACAAAGAGCTTGAGAGTACAGAATTAATAGGTGAAGGTATAAGTACAAATAGATGATAATAACCTCCCAAACTCATAGTGGTTACAAAAAATGGCGAAAATAAGAATTCCTCCCCCCAAAAAATGAAAAAAATCCTAACCGACATGGGCCATTGCATTATATCAATTATACACAGTAGCGTCAGTAACTCCGCACCTCCATCCAAATAATTAAGGATAATAAAAGTAACGTTTAGGAAAAGTCAGTTTAGCTCATATGAAAATGTTGAATAAATGGTCTCCAAGTTTCTTCATATTTAACTGAAGGGACAAAGACAACACTTGTAATTTTTTCTAAACTCGAACAAGAAATAGTTTGAGAAAACTACTGAAATATAGTTGGAGGACTAATTTCTTTCCAGTTCAATAGGATAGATCTTCTAGCCATTAATGTAACAAATGCAATCATCCGCCGGGCTGAGGGGAAATAAACAACTATTATCCACCATTGGTAAACCGAAAATTGCAGTAATAGGATGCGGTTGAAATTTGATATTCAGAACTGTTGAAATAATACAAAAAATATCTTTCCAATAATTTTGCATATAGGGGCAAGACCAGAACATGTGGGTCAATGAAGCGACTTCAGAATGACATCTGTCACAGGTTGGATTAACATAAGAATAAAATCGAGCGAGTTTATCCTTGGATATGTGAGCCCTATGAACAACCTTAAATTGTATTAGGGCATGTTTAGCACAAATAGAAGAAGAATTGACTAATTGTAAAATTTTCTCCCACTGCTCTGTGGGTATAAGACAGTGAAGTTCTTTTTCCCATTCCTTCTTAATTATTTCTGATACTCCTGGCTGTATTTTCATGATCATATGATAAATGATGGCTACTTAACCCTTCTGGCCAGGATTCAGAGCTAGAATTTTTTCTGTAATGTCCATTGGACATAATTTCAGAAAATACTAACATTCAAGAAATTTCTAACTTGCAAGTATCTAAAAAAATGAGTTTTAGGCTGTATAGCTGTTCAAAGGACATAAAACTGTTATCTAAAAATAGATGACGAAAACATGTTATACCTTTTGTTTTCCATAACACAAAGGCTTCGTCCATAAAAGAGGGCTGGAAAAAGAAGTTAGATATAATAGGGCTTGATTATTCAAGCCAAAGAATTTACGAAATTGAAACCATATTCTTAATGTATGTTGAACTATAGGATTAGTTATTTGTTTATTCGGTTTCGATAAAGCAAAAGGAAGCGAAGATCCTAAAATAGAAAACAATGAGAAGTCTTGTACAGATTTACACTCCAAATTTACCCATTGTGGGCAAGGTACTATGCCCACAATTCTTGTGTCCAAAATATTAAATACTGAATATTAACTGCCCAATAGTAAAATCTCAGGTTTGGCAAAGCAAAACCACCTTCCTTCTTAGGCTTCTGTAAATATTTTTTACTTAATCTAGGATTTTTATTCTGCCACACATACGAGGATATTTTGGAGTCAATAATATCAAAAAAAGATTTAGGAATAAAAATTGGTAATGCTTGGAATAAATATAAAAATTTGGGTAATACTATCATCTTGATAGATAGATAGATAGATAGATACTTTATTCATCCCCATGGGGAAATTCAACTTTTTTCCAATGTCCCATACACTTGTTGTAGCAAAACTAATTACATACAATACTTAACTCAGTAAAAAAAATGTGATATGCATCTAAATCACCATCTCAAGAAGCATTAATAATAGCTTTAAAAAGTTCTTAAGTCCTGGCGGTAGAATTGTAAAGCCTAATGGCATTGGGGAGTATTGACCTCTTCATCCTGTCTGAGGAGCATTGCATCGATAGTAACCTGTCGCTGAAACTGCTTCTCTGTCTCAGGATGGTGCTATGTAGAGGATGTTCAGAGTTATCCATAATTGACCGTAGCCTACTCAGCGCCCTTCGCTCAGCTACAGATGTAAAACTCTCCAGTACTTTGCCCACGACAGAGCCCGCCTTCCTTACCAGCTTATTAAGACGTCAGGCGTCCCTCTTCTTAATGCTTCCTCCCCAACACGCCACCACAAAGAAGAGGGCGCTCTCCACAACTGACCTATAGAACATCTTCAGCATCTCACTACAGACATTGAATGACGCCAACCTTCTTAGGAAGTACATTCGACTTAGTATTAATCCGACCAACCAATGACAGAGATAATGGGGACCACCTGGTAACAAGTTGCTTGATTTGTTCAATTAAAGGTAAAAAATTAACTTTAAATAAACCCTTATGTTTCTTGGTAATTTTAATACCCAAATAAGTAAAATGATCTGTGACAACTTTAAATGGTAAGTGTTTATAATTGGAACTTGCATATTTAATGGAAATAATTCACTCTTATTAAAATTCAGTTTGTAGCCAGAAAAGCTACTAAACTGAGCAAGCAAGGATGAAATAGCAGGAATAGATCTCTCAGGGTCAGATATGTATAGTAACAAATCATCAGCATATAATGATAACATAAGTCCCTTACCCACGGGTAATACCAAAAATATTATGTGATTCACGAATGGCAACGGCTAAAGGTTCCAAAGCAATGTCAAATAATAGAGGACTTAAAGGACAGCCTTGCCTTGTACCACAGGACAACTGAAAAAAAGGAGATCTTTGATTATTGGTAAGAACCGAAGCCAAAGGTTCATAATACATTAATTTACTACATGATATAAATTTCAAGCTAAAATTAAAATTCTGCAACGTATTAAATAAATATAGCCATTCAACTCTATCGAACGCTTTTTCAGCATCTAAGGAAATGACATTCTGGTATTTTAGATGAAGAAGTATAAATTATATTAATAAATTTTCTAATGTTAAAAGATGAATAACGGTTTTTAATAAATCTGGTCTGATCTTCTGAGATAACTTGAGGTAATGCATTTTCTAATCTAGTGGCCAAAATTTTGGTAAAAACCTTAGAATCCGTATTCAGCAAGGATATTGGTCGATAGGATGCACATTCAGTGGGGTCTTTATCTTTTTTACGAATTGGAGAAATGGAGGCATCATAAAAAGATTGTGCTTATTTACCTACAGTTAACGCATCTTTAAAAATTTTACAAAGCCAAGGAGCGAGTATAGAAGAAAAGGATTTTAAAAATTCAGCAGTATAACCGTCCGGACCAGGGGCTTTACCTGAATTCATTGAAAAAGGGAGTGGGTTCCCCTTTCCAGACCCTGCCCGGGGACTTGTGCCACTCCTCAGGGTTATATATGGAACCTCTCGGGCAGGGACAGGGAGTGGGTTCCCCTTTCCAGACCCTGCCTGGGGACTTGTGCCACTCCTCAGGGTTATATATGGAACTTCTCGGACAGGGAGTGGGTTCCCCTTTCCCGACCCTGCCTGGGGACTTGTGCCACTCCTCAGGGTTATATATGGAACCTCTCGGGCAGGGATAGGGAGTGGGTTCCCCTTTCCAGACCCTGCCCGGGGACTTGTGCCTCTCCGCAGGGTTATATATGGAACCTCTCGGGCAGGGACAGGGAGTGGGTTCCCCTTTCCAGACCCTGCCCGGGGACTTGAGCCACTCCTCAGGGTTATATATGGAACCTCTCGGGCAGGGACAGGGAGTGGGTTCCCCTTTCCAGACCCTGCCCGGGGTCTTGTGCCTCTCCGCAGGGTTATATATGGAACTTCTCGGACAGGGACAGGGTGTGAGTTCCCCTTTCTAGACCCTGCCCGGGGACTTGTGCCACTCCTCAGGGTTATATATGGAACCTCTCGGGCAGGGACAGGGAGTGGGTTCCCCTTTCCAGACCCTGCCCGGGGACTTGTGCCACTCCTCAGGGTTATATATGGAACCTCTCGGACAGGGACAGGGAGTGGGTTCCCTTTTCCAGACCCTGCCCGGGGACTTGTGCCACTCCTCAGGGTTATATATGGAACCTCTCGGACAGGGACAGGGAGTGGGTTCCCCTTTCCCAGGCAGATGCCCGAAGGTGACCGGGAACCACCAGAGGGGCTGATGTAATACAAGCCATGGCACGGTGGGTCACTGAGGTAAGGGAACCCATTTGAATGACAGCCCGACTGCACGCGGATTTTGGTGAATTTACCCGATAACTACAGAAAAAAGGAGAATCCCTTGCGTACTTTATAGCTCGTTTTAAGGATATGTGAGAGTCCAATGCCGGCAAACCCCTGGACAGATCAGTATGTCCAGCTGGCAGTGGAGACTTTTCTAAACTGTCTCAGACCCAAGTCTGCCCACTCCTTTAAGTTAACTAATCTCAATTCGTTGTGTCAGACCTGGCCCCAGGTGACATAAATTCTGATGAATATCGAGCGCAATTGACTCTTTAAAGGGACTGGGGAAAAGCGAGAGTGTGCTCAGAGAACCGGTAGTGAGGAGATTGAGTTCGGGTCCCGACGAAGAACCCAGAACGGGTGGCCGGATCGTGCGAACGGTGCAGCTGGAGGGGACACTTGGCTAAGGACAGAAACGGGGATTGTAGAAAGAGGGGACATTGGGCCAGAGATTGTCGCACTGCAAACACAGACAAGAATAATAAGGGGCAGGAAGAGAGCCTGGACCACAGTAATACTCGACAGAGTACCACATTTACTCTCCACAATCCCATTGGTCCCGGATAGGGCAGGCCAGAGGGGATGGATCACTGCGATACTCGACAGAGTACCACATTTACTCTCCACAATCCCTTTGATCCCGTATAGGGCAGGCCAGAGGCGACGGATCACAGTGATACTCGACAGAGTACCACATTTCCTCTCCACAATCCCTTTGGTCCCAGATAGGGCAGGCCAGAGGGGACAGATCACAGTCATACTCAACAGAGTACCACATTTACTCTCCACAGTCCCTTTGGTCTTGGATAGGGCAGGCCAGAGGGGACAGATCACAGTGATACTCGACAGAGTACCACATTTACTCTCCACAATCCCTTTGGTCCCGGACAGGGCAGGCCAGAGGGGATGGATCACAGTAATACTCGACAGAGTACCGCATTTACTCTCCACAATCCCTTTGCTCCCGGGTAGGGCAGGCCAGAGGGGACGGATCACAGTGATACTCGACAGAGTACGACATTTACTCTCCACAATCCCTTTGGTCCCAGATAGGGCAGGCCAGAGGGGACTGATCACAGTGATACTTGACAGAGTACCACATTTACTCTCCACAATCCCTTTGGTCCCAGATAGGGCAGGCCAGAGGGGACTGATCACAGTGATACTTGACAGAGTACGACATTTACTCTCCACAATCCCTTTGGTCCCAGATAGGGCAGGCCAGAGGGGACTGATCACAGTGATACTTGACAGAGTACCACATTTACTCTCCACAATCCCTTTGGTCCCAGATAGGGCAGGCCAGAGGGGACTGATCACAGTGATACTTGACAGAGTACCACATTTACTCTCCACAATCCCTTTGGTCCCAGATAGGGCAGGCCAGAGGGGACTGATCACAGTGATACTTGACAGAGTACGACATTTACTCTCCACAATCCCTTTGGTCCCGGATAGGGCAGGCCAGAGGGGACGGATCACAGTGATACTCGACAGAGTACGACATTTACTCTCCACAATCCCTTTGGTCCCAGATAGGGCAGGCCAGAGGGGACGGATCACAGTGATACTCGACAGAGTACCACATTTACTCTCCACAATCCCTTTGGTCCCGGATAGGGCAGGACAGAGGGGACGGATCACAGTGATACTCGACAGAGTACGACATTTACTCTCCACAATCCCTTTGGTCCCGGATAGGGCAGGCCAGAGGGGACGGATCACAGTGATACTTGACAGAGTACCACATTTACTCTCCACAATCCCTTTGGTCCCGGATAGGGCAGGCCAGAGGGGACGGATCACAGTGATACTCGACAGAGTACTACATTTACTCTCCACAATCCCTTTGATCCCGGATAGGGCAGGCCAGAGGGGACGGATCACAGTAATACTCGACAGAGTACCACATTTACTCTCCACAATGCCTTTGGTCCCGGATAGGGCAGGCCAGAGGGGACGGATCACTGCGATACTCGACAGAGTACCACATTTATTCTCCACAATCCCTTTGGTCCCGGATAGGTCAGGCCAGAGGGGACGGTGATACAGGCGGATGTGATCAGGCTCACCACACAGGCAGGCTCTTTTCTCACTGCTGTAATCAGGTAGAAGGTACAATAGCCTCAGGACTCACCCCACCAGGGTCAGGAACAGTTACTACCCCTCAGCCATCAGGCTGTGGAACAATACAGGATAACTGTACTCACTTGCTATCCATAGGGATGCTCCCATAACAAATCATCGTACTGGGACTGTCTCCAAATGAGTGAAATAAGAGGTGGTTTGACTGAGACACATCACATTCCTGTCTCAGAATTAGAGAAATACAATCACACAGGATATTTACAGCGGAAGGGCTGGAATGATGTTTCCCATAAGGTGTGGAACCAGCGCTCACAGACTCAAAATCCAAGGACAACTCAGCAGGACTGAGATGAGGAGAAATTTCCTCACCCAGAGTGCAGTGAATCATTGCAATTATCTCCACAAGGTTTCTAAATTTAATAGACATATCCTGGGGCTCAGCGGTGATGGAAAGTTGCAGGAAAGTGGTGCTGAGGTCAAAAGTCAAGCATGTTCTGAGTGAAGGGCGGAAGAGGCGCAAGGGGCCGAATGGCCACGCCTTCTCTATTTCTTATTTTCTGAAACCCGAGTTTACCATTGCACCTCACTGTTTCTTGGCCTGTCAGATTGAACAGGGAGCGCTGAGAGCACCGGACATCTATCGGCAGCCGCTGCAGTTATTTCATGTTCTCATTGTTTATTTGCATTGGCGAAGTTTGTTGTCTTCTGCACTCTGGCTGATCTTTCAGTGATCCAGGTATAGTTACCGTTCTGTAGCTTTGCTCTGTATGTTTGTAGGAGTTGTACGTGGCGACTTATACGTACTCTGTTAGTTTTTGGAATAGTCGCTTGGGGAATCTGAAGTGGAGGAGTATTTGGGGCTTATTTAAAATTATACATAGATATTTTCCAAACAGTGTTTATTTGACAAGGGTTAATTCTGATATTGAAACTAACTGTTCTTTTCGCGGTTTATATCCAGAGGATTTATTTCATCTGTTTTGGGATTTTGAATATGTTAAAACATTTTGGGTTGATGTTGGTCAATTTATAGATCAATACATTAATGTGGATTTTACTTTTTGTTTTCAAAATGTCTTATTTGGGTTTTCTAATAACACCAAATCTCATAGGGATCATTTCTTTATCATAAATCTTTTGTTAATTTACAGCAAATTTTATATCCATAAATGCAATCACAGCAATAAGAAACCTTCATTTATATTTTGATGTCAGACTTCAAACTATACGCTTATACTCTGAAAACTTCCCATCGCCAGAAGGCTGTAAAGACTGTACAAATCTGTCAACGTTTTGGGTTATCTCTGTAAATGTTCCTGTTTTGTGACTCCTCTTAGATACAGTTCCTTCTGTCCAACAGTATTTAGAGTGGATTTCCTTGTTTATTTGTATATTTAAAGTTAATAGTTATATATTTGTTGCTGCTTTTGTGTGACTCCCTGGCTTTTTTAGCGTATGTTTAGTGTTTCTGTTTTTGATTGTGTTTAATAAAAAATTAAAAAGTTTAAAAATAATAATAAAATTTACTTTGAACTTTGAGCCTCGGGGAACTTGCTTTGATTCTGAGAACAAACAGTGACTGACATCTCCGGCTCCCGGCAGCAGCCCGCCCTCGGATACACTCGCAGCCAATCAGAGAACACCGCCTGGTGACTCTTGCCTCCATTGGCTGAGGAGTGTCAGTGGGCGGGACGCTGAGCGGACCGAAGTTTGGAATCGGGAACGAGTGGACCCGGTGAGAGACCCGAGATTGGGAGCAGCTCCCCGGGTAAAGGCTGCAACAGCGGCCGGAGTTTTGAATCCTTCCGATGGCGGAGGTGAAGATTCGGGCGGAGATTCCGTGAGATGTTTCAGCCTCACAGAGGGTGCCCGGTCTTTCCCCGCCGCGGATCGGGGCCTATTGTCCGGAGTTTCCACCCAGACCTGTCTCCTGCTGCGGGGATACGGGAGCTGCCCCGCAGCGGCTGCCGACGGATCTCCGGAGCTCTCACCGCTCCCCTGTGCAATCCGAATCGCTGAAACCCAAGGGAGAACAAGGCGCAAAGGTAAACCCGTGCTTTAGAAAATAAGAAACAGGAGCATGCCTGGCCTATTCCACCCTTTCCTCAGAATATTCCTTTTTAAAATCTTTTTATTGATTTTAAACAAACATAAATGAAACATGAATACAAAGAGCTTGAGAGTACATAATTAATAGGTTAAGGTATAAATATAAATAGATGATAATAACCTCCCAAACTCATAGTGGTTACAAAAAATGGAGAAAATAAGAAACCCTCCCCCCCAAAAAAATGAAAAAAATCCTAACCGACATGGGCCATTGCATTATATCAATTATACACAGTAGCGTCAATAACTCCGCACCTCCATCCAAATAATTAAGGACAATAAAAGTAAGGTTTAGGAAAAGTCAGTTTAGCTCATATGAAAATGTTGAATAAATGGTCTCCAAGTTTCTTCAAATTTAACTGAAGGGACAAAGACAACACTTGTAATTTTTTCTAAACTCAAACAAGAAATAGTTTGAGAAAACCACTGAAATATAGTTGGAGGATTAATTTCTTTCCAATTCAATAGGATAGATCTTCTAGCCATTAATGTAACAAATGCAATCATCCGCCGGGCTGAGGGGAAATAAACAACTATTATCCACCATTGGTAAACCGAAAATTGCAGTAATAGGATGCGGTTGAAATTTGATATTCAGAACTGTTGAAATAATACAAAAAATATCTTTCCAATAATTTTGCATATAGGGGCAAGACCAGAACATGTGGGTCAATGAAGCGACTTCAGAATGACATCTGTCACAGGTTGGATTAACATAAGAATAAAATCGAGCGAGTTTATCCTTGGATATGTGAGCCCTATGAACAACCTTAAATTGTATTAGGGCATGTTTAGCACAAATAGAAGAAGAATTGACTAATTGTAAAATTTTCTCCCACTGCTCTGTGGGTATAAGACAGTGAAGTTCTTTTTCCCATTCCTTCTTAATTATTTCTGATACTCCTGGCTGTATTTTCATGATCATATGATCAATGATGGCTACTTAACCCTTCTGGCCAGGATTCAGAGCTAGAATTTTTTCTGTAATGTCCATTGGACATAATTTCAGAAAATACTAACATTCAAGAAATTTCTAACTTGCAAGTATCTAAAAAAATGAGTTTTAGGCTGTATAGCTGTTCAAAGGACATAAAACTGTTATCTAAAAATAGATGACGAAAACATGTTATACCTTTTGTTTTCCATAACACAAAGGCTTCGTCCATAAAAGAGGGCTGGAAAAAGAAGTTAGATATAATAGGGCTTGATTATTCAAGCCAAAGAATTTACGAAATTGAAACCATATTCTTAATGTATGTTGAACTATAGGATTAGTTATTTGTTTATTCGGTTTCGATAAAGCAAAAGGAAGCGAAGATCCTAAAATAGAAAACAATGAGAAGTCTTGTACAGATTTACACTCCAAATTTACCCATTGTGGGCAAGGTACTATGCCCACAATTCTTGTGTCCAAAATATTAAATACTGAATATTAACTGCCCAATAGTAAAATCTCAGGTTTGGCAAAGCAAAACCACCTTCCTTCTTAGGCTTCTGTAAATATTTTTTACTTAATCTAGGATTTTTATTCTGCCACACATACGAGGATATTTTGGAGTCAATAATATCAAAAAAAGATTTAGGAATAAAAATTGGTAATGCTTGGAATAAATATAAAAATTTGGGTAATACTATCATCTTGATAGATAGATAGATAGATAGATACTTTATTCATCCCCATGGGGAAATTCAACTTTTTTCCAATGTCCCATACACTTGTTGTAGCAAAACTAATTACATACAATACTTAACTCAGTAAAAAAAATGTGATATGCATCTAAATCACCATCTCAAGAAGCATTAATAATAGCTTTAAAAAGTTCTTAAGTCCTGGCGGTAGAATTGTAAAGCCTAATGGCATTGGGGAGTATTGACCTCTTCATCCTGTCTGAGGAGCATTGCATCGATAGTAACCTGTCGCTGAAACTGCTTCTCTGTCTCAGGATGGTGCTATGTAGAGGATGTTCAGAGTTATCCATAATTGACCGTAGCCTACTCAGCGCCCTTCGCTCAGCTACAGATGTAAAACTCTCCAGTACTTTGCCCACGACAGAGCCCGCCTTCCTTACCAGCTTATTAAGACGTGAGGCGTCCCTCTTCTTAATGCTTCCTCCCCAACACGCCACCACAAAGAAGAGGGCGCTCTCCACAACTGACCTATAGAACATCTTCAGCATCTCACTACAGACATTGAATGACGCCAACCTTCTTAGGAAGTACATTCGACTTAGTATTAATCCGATCAACCAATGACAGAGATAATGGGGACCACCTGGTAACAAGTTGCTTGATTTGTTCAATTAAAGGTAAAAAATTAACTTTAAATAAACCCTTATGTTTCTTGGTAATTTTAATACCCAAATAAGTAAAATGATCTGTGACAACTTTAAATGGTAAGTGTTTATAATTGGAACTTGCATATTTAATGGAAATAATTCACTCTTATTAAAATTCAGTTTGTAGCCAGAAAAGCTACTAAACTGAGCAAGCAAGGATGAAATAGCAGGAATAGATCTCTCAGGGTCAGATATGTATAGTAACAAATCATCAGCATATAATGATAACATAAGTCCCTTACCCACGGGTAATACCAAAAATATTATGTGATTCACGAATGGCAACGGCTAAAGGTTCCAAAGCAATGTCAAATAATAGAGGACTTAAAGGACAGCCTTGCCTTGTACCACAGGACAACTGAAAAAAAGGAGATCTTTGATTATTGGTAAGAACCGAAGCCAAAGGTTCATAATACATTAATTTACTACATGATATAAATTTCAAGCTAAAATTAAAATTCTGCAACGTATTAAATAAATATAGCCATTCAACTCTATCGAACGCTTTTTCAGCATCTAAGGAAATGACATTCTGGTATTTTAGATGAAGAAGTATAAATTATATTAATAAATTTTCTAATGTTAAAAGATGAATAACGGTTTTTAATAAATCTGGTCTGATCTTCTGAGATAACTTGAGGTAATGCATTTTCTAATCTAGTGGCCAAAATTTTGGTAAAAACCTTAGAATCCGTATTCAGCAAGGATATTGGTCGATAGGATGCACATTCAGTGGGGTCTTTATCTTTTTTACGAATTGGAGAAATGGAGGCATCATAAAAAGATTGTGCTTATTTACCTACAGTTAACGCATCTTTAAAAATTTTACAAAGCCAAGGAGCGAGTATAGAAGAAAAGGATTTTAAAAATTCAGCAGTATAACCGTCCGGACCAGGGGCTTTACCTGAATTCATTGAAAAAGGGAGTGGGTTCCCCTTTCCAGACCCTGCCCGGGGACTTGTGCCACTCCTCAGGGTTATATATGGAACCTCTCGGGCAGGGACAGGGAGTGGGTTCCCCTTTCCAGACCCTGCCTGGGGACTTGTGCCACTCCTCAGGGTTATATATGGAACTTCTCGGACAGGGAGTGGGTTCCCCTTTCCCGACCCTGCCTGGGGACTTGTGCCACTCCTCAGGGTTATATATGGAACCTCTCGGGCAGGGATAGGGAGTGGGTTCCCCTTTCCAGACCCTGCCCGGGGACTTGTGCCTCTCCGCAGGGTTATATATGGAACCTCTCGGGCAGGGACAGGGAGTGGGTTCCCCTTTCCAGACCCTGCCCGGGGACTTGAGCCACTCCTCAGGGTTATATATGGAACCTCTCGGGCAGGGACAGGGAGTGGGTTCCCCTTTCCAGACCCTGCCCGGGGTCTTGTGCCTCTCCGCAGGGTTATATATGGAACTTCTCGGACAGGGACAGGGTGTGAGTTCCCCTTTCTAGACCCTGCCCGGGGACTTGTGCCACTCCTCAGGGTTATATATGGAACCTCTCGGGCAGGGACAGGGAGTGGGTTCCCCTTTCCAGACCCTGCCCGGGGACTTGTGCCACTCCTCAGGGTTATATATGGAACCTCTCGGACAGGGACAGGGAGTGGGTTCCCTTTTCCAGACCCTGCCCGGAAACTTGTGCCACTCCTCAGGGTTATATATGGAACCTCTCGGACAGGGACAGGGAGTGGGTTCCCCTTTCCCAGGCAGATGCCCGAAGGTGACCGGGAACCACCAGAGGGGCTGATGTAATACAAGCCATGGCACGGTGGGTCACTGAGGTAAGGGAACCCATTTGAATGACAGCCCGACTGCACGCGGATTTTGGTGAATTTACCCGATAACTACAGAAAAAAGGAGAATCCCTTGCGTACTTTATAGCTCGTTTTAAGGATATGTGAGAGTCCAATGCCGGCAAACCCCTGGACAGATCAGTATGTCCAGCTGGCAGTGCAGACTTTTCTAAACTGTCTCAGACCCAAGTCTGCCCACTCCTTTAAGTTAACTAATCTCAATTCGTTGTGTCAGACCTGGCCCCAGGTGACATAAATTCTGATGAATATCGAGCGCAATTGACTCTTTAAAGGGACTGGGGAAAAGCGAGAGTGTGCTCAGAGAACCGGTAGTGAGGAGATTGAGTTCGGGTCCCGACGAAGAACCCAGAACGGGTGGCCGGATCGTGCGAACGGTGCAGCTGGAGGGGACACTTGGCTAAGGACAGAAACGGGGATTGTAGAAAGAGGGGACATTGGGCCAGAGATTGTCGCACTGCAAACACAGACAAGAATAATAAGGGGCAGGAAGAGAGCCTGGACCACAGTAATACTCGACAGAGTACCACATTTACTCTCCACAATCCCATTGGTCCCGGATAGGGCAGGCCAGAGGGGATGGATCACTGCGATACTCGACAGAGTACCACATTTACTCTCCACAATCCCTTTGATCCCGTATAGGGCAGGCCAGAGGCGACGGATCACAGTGATACTCGACAGAGTACCACATTTCCTCTCCACAATCCCTTTGGTCCCAGATAGGGCAGGCCAGAGGGGACAGATCACAGTCATACTCAACAGAGTACCACATTTACTCTCCACAGTCCCTTTGGTCTTGGATAGGGCAGGCCAGAGGGGACAGATCACAGTGATACTCGACAGAGTACCACATTTACTCTCCACAATCCCTTTGGTCCCGGACAGGGCAGGCCAGAGGGGACGGATCACAGTAATACTCGACAGAGTACCGCATTTACTCTCCACAATCCCTTTGCTCCCGGGTAGGGCAGGCCAGAGGGGACGGATCACAGTGATACTCGACAGAGTACGACATTTACTCTCCACAATCCCTTTGGTCCCAGATAGGGCAGGCCAGAGGGGACTGATCACAGTGATACTTGACAGAGTACCACATTTACTCTCCACAATCCCTTTGGTCCCAGATAGGGCAGGCCAGAGGGGACTGATCACAGTGATACTTGACAGAGTACGACATTTACTCTCCACAATCCCTTTGGTCCCAGATAGGGCAGGCCAGAGGGGACTGATCACAGTGATACTTGACAGAGTACCACATTTACTCTCCACAATCCCTTTGGTCCCAGATAGGGCAGGCCAGAGGGGACTGATCACAGTGATACTTGACAGAGTACCACATTTACTCTCCACAATCCCTTTGGTCCCAGATAGGGCAGGCCAGAGGGGACTGATCACAGTGATACTTGACAGAGTACGACATTTACTCTCCACAATCCCTTTGGTCCCGGATAGGGCAGGCCAGAGGGGACGGATCACAGTGATACTCGACAGAGTACGACATTTACTCTCCACAATCCCTTTGGTCCCAGATAGGGCAGGCCAGAGGGGACGGATCACAGTGATACTCGACAGAGTACCACATTTACTCTCCACAATCCCTTTGGTCCCGGATAGGGCAGGACAGAGGGGACGGATCACAGTGATACTCGACAGAGTACGACATTTACTCTCCACAATCCCTTTGGTCCCGGATAGGGCAGGCCAGAGGGGACGGATCACAGTGATACTTGACAGAGTACCACATTTACTCTCCACAATCCCTTTGGTCCCGGATAGGGCAGGCCAGAGGGGACGGATCACAGTGATACTCGACAGAGTACTACATTTACTCTCCACAATCCCTTTGATCCCGGATAGGGCAGGCCAGAGGGGACGGATCACAGTAATACTCGACAGAGTACCACATTTACTCTCCACAATGCCTTTGGTCCCGGATAGGGCAGGCCAGAGGGGACGGATCACTGCGATACTCGACAGAGTACCACATTTATTCTCCACAATCCCTTTGGTCCCGGATAGGTCAGGCCAGAGGGGACGGTGATACAGGCGGATGTGATCAGGCTCACCACACAGGCAGGCTCTTTTCTCACTGCTGTAATCAGGTAGAAGGTACAATAGCCTCAGGACTCACCCCACCAGGGTCAGGAACAGTTACTACCCCTCAGCCATCAGGCTGTGGAACAATACAGGATAACTGTACTCACTTGCTATCCATAGGGATGCTCCCATAACAAATCATCGTACTGGGACTGTCTCCAAATGAGTGAAATAAGAGGTGGTTTGACTGAGACACATCACATTCCTGTCTCAGAATTAGAGAAATACAATCACACAGGATATTTACAGCGGAAGGGCTGGAATGATGTTTCCCATAAGGTGTGGAACCAGCGCTCACAGACTCAAAATCCAAGGACAACTCAGCAGGACTGAGATGAGGAGAAATTTCCTCACCCAGAGTGCAGTGAATCATTGCAATTATCTCCACAAGGTTTCTAAATTTAATAGACATATCCTGGGGCTCAGCGGTGATGGAAAGTTGCAGGAAAGTGGTGCTGAGGTCAAAAGTCAAGCATGTTCTGAGTGAAGGGCGGAAGAGGCGCAAGGGGCCGAATGGCCACGCCTTCTCTATTTCTTATTTTCTGAAACCCGAGTTTACCATTGCACCTCACTGTTTCTTGGCCTGTCAGATTGAACAGGGAGCGCTGAGAGCACCGGACATCTATCGGCAGCCGCTGCAGTTATTTCATGTTCTCATTGTTTATTTGCATTGGCGAAGTTTGTTGTCTTCTGCACTCTGGCTGATCTTTCAGTGATCCAGGTATAGTTACCGTTCTGTAGCTTTGCTCTGTATGTTTGTAGGAGTTGTACGTGGCGACTTATACGTACTCTGTTAGTTTTTGGAATAGTCGCTTGGGGAATCTGAAGTGGAGGAGTATTTGGGGCTTATTTAAAATTATACATAGATATTTTCCAAACAGTGTTTATTTGACAAGGGTTAATTCTGATATTGAAACTAACTGTTCTTTTCGCGGTTTATATCCAGAGGATTTATTTCATCTGTTTTGGGATTTTGAATATGTTAAAACATTTTGGGTTGATGTTGGTCAATTTATAGATCAATACATTAATGTGGATTTTACTTTTTGTTTTCAAAATGTCTTATTTGGGTTTTCTAATAACACCAAATCTCATAGGGATCATTTCTTTATCATAAATCTTTTGTTAATTTACAGCAAATTTTATATCCATAAATGCAATCACAGCAATAAGAAACCTTCATTTATATTTTGATGTCAGACTTCAAACTATACGCTTATACTCTGAAAACTTCCCATCGCCAGAAGGCTGTAAAGACTGTACAAATCTGTCAACGTTTTGGGTTATCTCTGTAAATGTTCCTGTTTTGTGACTCCTCTTAGATACAGTTCCTTCTGTCCAACAGTATTTAGAGTGGATTTCCTTGTTTATTTGTATATTTAAAGTTAATAGTTATATATTTGTTGCTGCTTTTGTGTGACTCCCTGGCTTTTTTAGCGTATGTTTAGTGTTTCTGTTTTTGATTGTGTTTAATAAAAAATTAAAAAGTTTAAAAATAATAATAAAATTTACTTTGAACTTTGAGCCTCGGGGAACTTGCTTTGATTCTGAGAACAAACAGTGACTGACATCTCCGGCTCCCGGCAGCAGCCCGCCCTCGGATACACTCGCAGCCAATCAGAGAACACCGCCTGGTGACTCTTGCCTCCATTGGCTGAGGAGTGTCAGTGGGCGGGACGCTGAGCGGACCGAAGTTTGGAATCGGGAACGAGTGGACCCGGTGAGAGACCCGAGATTGGGAGCAGCTCCCCGGGTAAAGGCTGCAACAGCGGCCGGAGTTTTGAACCCTTCCGATGGCGGAGGTGAAGATTCGGGCGGAGATTCCGTGAGATGTTTCAGCCTCACAGAGGGTGCCCGGTCTTTCCCCGCCGTGGATCGGGGCCTAATGTCCGGAGTTTCCACCCAGACCTGTCTCCTGCTGCTGGGAGACGGGAGCTGCCCCGCAGCGGCTGCCGACGGATCTCCGGAGCTCTCACCGCTCCCCTGTGCAATCCGAATCGCTGAAACCCAAGGGAGAACAAGGCGCAAAGGTAAACCCGTGCTTTAGAAAATAAGTAACAGGAGCATGCCTGGCCACTCGGCCCGTTGCGCCTATTCCACCCTTTCCTCAGAATATTCCTTTTTAAAATCTTTTTATTGATTTTAAACAAACATAAATGAAACATGAATACAAAGAGCTTGAGAGTACATAATTAATAGGTTAAGGTATAAATATAAATAGATGATAATAACCTCCCAAACTCATAGTGGTTACAAAAAATGGAGAAAATAAGAAACCCCCCCCCCCCAAAAAAATGAAAAAAATCCTAACCGACATGGGCCATTGCATTATATCAATTATACACAGTAGCGTCAATAACTCCGCACCTCCATCCAAATAATTAAGGACAATAAAAGTAAGGTTTAGGAAAAGTCAGTTTAGCTCATATGAAAATGTTGAATAAATGGTCTCCAAGTTTCTTCAAATTTAACTGAAGGGACAAAGACAACACTTGTAATTTTTTCTAAACTCAAACAAGAAATAGTTTGAGAAAACCACTGAAATATAGTTGGAGGATTAATTTCTTTCCAATTCAATAGGATAGATCTTCTAGCCATTAATGTAACAAATGCAATCATCCGCCGGGCTGAGGGGGGATAAACGACTATTATCCACCATTGGTAAACTGAAAATTGCAGTAATAGGATGCGGTTGCAATTTGATATTCAGAACTGTTGAAATAATACCAAAAATATCTTTCCAATAATTTTGCAAACAGGGGCAAGACCAGAACATGTGGGTCAATGAAGCGACTTCAGAATGACATCTGTCACTGGTTGGATTAACATAAGAATAAAATCGAGCGAGTTTATCCTTGGACATGTGAGCCCTATGAACAACCTTAAATTGTATTAGGCATGTTTAGCACAAATAGAAGAAGAATTGACTAATTGTAAAAATTTCTCCCACTGCTCTGTGGGTATAAGACAATGAAGTTCTTTTTCCCATTCCTTCTTAATTATTTCTGATACTCCTGGCTGTATTTTCATGATCATATGATAAATGATGGCTACTTAACCCTTCTGGCAAGGATTCAGAGTTAGAATTTTTTCTGTAATGTCCATTGGACATAATTTCAGAAAATACTAACATTCAAGAAATTTCTAACTTGCAAGTATCTTAAAAAAAATGAGTTTTCGGCTGGATAGCTGTTCAAAGGACATAAAACTGTTATCTAAAAATAGATGACGAAAACATGTTATACCTTTTGTTTTCCAAAACACAGGGGCTTGGTCCATAAAAGAGGGCTGGAAAAAGAAGTTAGATATAATAGGGCTTGATTATTCAAGCCAAAGAATTTACGAAATTGAAACCATATTTTTAATGTATGTTTAACTATAGGATTAGTTATTTGTTTATTCGGTTTAGATAAAGCAAAAGGAAGCGAAGATCCTAAAATAAAAACAATGAGAAGTCTTGTACAGATTTACACTCCAAATTTACCCATTGTGGGCACGGTACTATGACCGATTCTTGTGTCCAAAATATTAAATACTGAATATTAACTGCCCAATAGTAAACTCTCAGGTTTGGCAAAGCAAAACCACCTTCCTTCTTAGGCTTCTGTAAATATTTTTTACTTAATCTAAGATTTTTATTCTGCCACACATAGGAGGATGTTTTGGAGTCAATAATATCAAAAAAAATTTAGGAATAAAAATTGGTAATGTTTGGAATAAATATAAAAATTTGGGTAATACTATCATCTTGATAGTATTAATTCGACCAACCAATGACAGAGATAATGGGGACCACCTGGTAACAAGTTGCTTGATTTGTTCAATTAAAGGTAAAAAATTAACTTTAAATAAACCCTTATGTTTCCTGGTAATTTTAATACCCAAATACGTAAAATGATCTGTGACAACTTTAAATGGTAAGTGTTTATAAATTGGAACTTGCATATTTAATGGAAATTCACTCTTATTAAAATTCAGTTTGTAGCCAGAAAAGCTACTAAACTGAGCAAGCAAGGATGAAATAGCAGGAATAGATCTCTCAGGGTCAGATATGTATAGTAACAAATCATCAGCATATAATGATAACTTATAAGTTCCTTACCCACCGAATATAAAAATTCTGCAACGTATTAAATAAATATAGCCATTCAACTCTATCGAACGCTTTTTCAGCATCTAAGGAAATGACATTCTGGTATTTTAGATGAAGTATAAATTATATTAATTAATTTTCTAATGTTAAAAGATGAATAACAGTTTTTAATAAATCCGGTCTGAACTTCAGAGATAATGTGAGATAATTTTCTAATTTAGTGGCCAGAATTTTGGTAAAAATCTTAGAATCCATATTCAGCAAGGATATTGGCCGATAGGATGCACATTCAGTGGGGTCTTTATCTTTTTTTAGAATTGGAGAAATGGATTGTGGTTATTTACCTACAGTTAACGCATCTTTAAAAATTTTACAAAGCCAAGGAGCGAATATAGAAGAAAAGGATTTTAAACATTCAGCAGTATAACCGTCCGAACCAGGGCTTTACCTGAATTCATTGAAAAAGGGAGTGGGTTCCCCTTGCACTCCTCAGGGTTATATATGGAACCTCTCGGAAGGTACAGGGAGTGGGTTCCCCTTTCCAGACCCTGCCCGGGGACTTGTGCCACTCCTCAGGGATATATATGGAACCTCTCGGACCGGGACAGGGAGTGGGTTCCCCTTTCCAGACCCTGCCCGGGGACTTGTGCCACTCCTCAGGGTTATATATGGAACCTCTCGGACCGGGACAGGGGGTGGGTTCCCCTTTCCAGACCCTGACTGGGGACGTGCCACTCCTCAGGGTTATATATGGAACCTCTCGGGCAGGGACAGGGAGTGGGTTCCCCTTTCCAGACCCTGCCCGGGGACTTGTGCCACTCCTCAGGATTATATATGGAACCTCTCGGACAGGGACAGGGAGTGGGTTCCCCTTTCCCAGGCAGATGCCCGAAGGTGACTGGGAGCCACCAGAGGGGCTGATGTAATACAAACCATGGCACGGTGGGTCACTGAGGTAAGGGAACCCATTTGAATGACAGCCCGACTACATGCGGATTTTGGTGAATTTACCCGATAACTACAGAAAAAAGGAGAATCCCTTGCGTACTTGATAGCTTGTTTTAAGGATACGTGAGAGTCCAATGCCGGCAAACCCCTGGACAGATCAGTATGTCCAGCTGGCAGTGCAGACTTTTCTAAACTGTCTCAGACCCAAGCCTGCCCACTCCTTTAAGTTAACTAATCTCAATTCGCTGTGTCAGACCTGGCCCCGGGTGACATAAATTCTGATGAATAGGGAGCGCTATTGACTCTTTAAGGGGACTGGGGAAAAGCGAGAGTGTGCACAGAGAACCGGTAGTGAGGAAATGGAGTTCGGGTCCCGACGAAGAACCCAGAACGGGTGGCAGGATCGTGCAGACGGTGCAGTTTAAGAGGACACTTGGCTAAGGACAGAGACGGGGTTTGTAGAAAGAGGGGACATTGGGCCAGAGATTGTCGCACTGCAATCACAGACAAGAATAATAAGGGGCTGGAAGACAGCCCGGATCACAGTGATACTCGACAGAGTACCACATTTACTCTCCACAATCCCTTTGCTCCCGGGTAGGGCAGGCCAGTGGGGACGGATCACAGTGACACTCGACAGAGTACCACATTTACTCTCCACAATCCCTTTGGTCCCGGATAGGGCAGGCCAGTGGGGACGGATCACAGTAATACTCGACAGAGTACCACATTTTCTCTCCACAATCCCTTTAGTCCCGGATAGGGCAGGCCAGTGGGGACGGACCACAGTGATACTCGATAGAGTACCAGATTTACTCTCCACAATCCCTTTGGTCCCGGATAGGGCAGGCCAGAGGGGACGGATCTCAGTGATACTCGACAGAGTACCACATTTACTCTCCACAATCCCTTTGCTCCCGGGTAGGGCAGGCCAGAGGGGACGGATCACAGTGATACTCGCCAGAGTACCACATTTACTCTCCACAATCCCTTTGGTCCCGGATAGGGCAGGCCAGAGGGTATGGATGACAGTGATACTTGACAGAGTACCATAATTACTCTCCACAAACCCTTTGGTCCCGGATAGGGCAGCCCAGAGGGGAAGGATCACAGTGATACTCGACAGAGTACCACATTTACTCTCCATAATCCCTTTGGTCCCGGACAGGGCAGGCCAGAGGGGACTGATCACAGTGATAGTCGACAGAGTACCACATTTACTCTCCACAATCCCTTTGGTCCCGGATAGGACAGGCCAGAGGGGACGGATCACAGTGATACTGGACAGAGTACCACATTTACTCTCCACAATCCCTTTAGTCCCGGATAGGGCAGGCCAGAGGGGACGGATCACAGTAATACTCGACAGAGTACCACATTTACTATCCACAATCCCTTTGGTCCCGGATAGGGCAGGCCAGAGGGGATGGATCACATTGATACTCGACAGAGTTCCACATTTACTCTCCACAATCCCTTTGGTCCCAGATAGGGCAGGCCAGAGGGGACGGATCACAGTGATACTCGACAGAGTACCACATTTACTCTCCACAATCCCTTTGGTCCCGGGTAGGGCAGGCCAGTAGGGACGGATCACAGTGATACTCGACAGAGTACCACATTTACTCTCCACAATCCCTTTGGTCCCGGATAGGGCAGGCCAGAGGGGACGGTGATACAGGTGGCTGTGATCAGGCTCACCACACAGACAGGCTCTTTTCTCACTGCTGTAATCAGGTAGAAGGTACAAGAGCCTCAGGACTCGCCCCACCAGGGTCAGGAACAGTTACTACCCCTCAGCTATCAGTCTGTGGAACAACACAGGATAACTGCACTCACCTGCTGTCCATAGAGATGCTCCCACAACAAATCATCGTACTGGGACTGTCTCAAAATGAGTGAAATAAGAGGTGGTTTGACTGAGACAGATCACATTCCTGTCTCAGAATTAGAGAAATTCAATCTCACAGGATATTTACAGCGGAAAGGCTGGAATGAAGTTTCCCATAAGGTGTGGAACCAGCGCTCACAGACTCTAAATCCAAGGACAACTCAGCAGGACTGAGATGAGGAGAAATTTCCTCACCCAGAGTGCAGTGAATCATTGCAATTATCTCCACAAGGTTTCTAAATTGAATAGACATATCCTGGGGCTCAGCGGTGATGGGAAGTTGCAGGAAACTGGTGCTGAGGTCAAAAGTCATGCATGTTCTGAATGAAGGGTAGAAGAGGCGCAAGGGGCCGAATGGCCACACCTTCTCTATTTCTGATTTTCTGAAACACGAGTTTACCTTTGTGCCTCACTGTTTCTTGTCCTGTCAGATTGAACAGGGAGCGCTGAGAGCACCGGACATCTATCGGCAGCCGCTGCGGTTATTTCATGTTCTCGTTGTTTATTTGCATTGGCGAAGTTTGTTGTCTTCTGCACTCTGGTTGATCTTTCAGTGATCCAGATATAGTTACCGTTCTGTAGCTTTGCTCTGTATGTTTGTAAGAGTTGTATGTGGTGACTTATATGTACTCTGTTAGTTTTTGGAATAGTCGCTTGGGGAATCTGAAGTGGAGGAGTATTTGGGGCTTATTTAAAATTATACATAGATATTATCCAAACAGTGTTTATTTGACAGGGGTTAATTCTGATATTGAAACTAACTGTTCTTTTTGTGGTTTATATCCAGAGAATTTATTTCATCTGTTTTGGGATTGTGAATATGTTAAAACATTTTAGTTTGATGTTGGTCAATTTATAGATCAATATATTAATGTGGATTTTACTTTTTGTTTTCAAAACATCTTATTTGGGTTTACTAATAACACCAAATCTCATAGGGATCATTTCTTTATCATAAATCTTTTGTTAATTTACAGCAAATTTTATATCCATAAATGCAATCACAGCAATAAGAAACCTTCATTTATATTTTGATATCAGACTTCAAACTATACGTTTATCTTCTGAAAACTTCCCATCGCCAGAAGGCTGTAAAGACTGTACAAATCTGTCAACGTTTTGGGTTATCTCTGTAAATGTTCCTGTTTTGTGACTCCTCTTAGATACAGTTCCTTCTGTCCAACAGTATTTAGAGTGGATTTCCTTGTTTATTTGTATATTTAAAGTTAATAGTTATATATTTGTTGCTGCTTTTGTGTGACTCCCTGGCTTTGTTAGCATATGTTTAGTGTTTCTGTTTTTGTTTGTGTTTAATAAAAATTTAAAAATAATAATAAAATTTACTTTGAACTTTGAGCCTCGGGGAACTTGCTGTGATTCTGGGAACAAACAGTGACTGACATCTCCGGCTCCCGGTAGCATCCGCCCTCGGATACACTCACAGCCAATCAGAGAACACCACTGGGAGAATCTTGCCTCCATTGGCTGAGGGGTGTCAGTGGGCGGGACGCTGGGCGGACCGAAGTTTGGAATCGGGAACGAGCGGACCCGGTGAGAGACCCGAGATTGGGAGCAGCTCCCCGGGTAAAGGCTGCAACAGCGGCCGGAGTTTTGAACCCTTCCGGTGGCGGGGGTGAAGATTCGGGCGGAGATTCCGTGAGATGTTTCAGCCACACAGGGGGTGCCCGGTCTTTCCCCGCCGTGGATCGGGGCCTGTTGTCCGGAGTTTCCTCCCAGTCCTGTCTCCTGCTGCTGGGATACGGGAGCTGGCCCGCAGCGGCTGCCGATGGGACTCCGGTGCTGTGAGCGCTCCCCTGTGCAAAAGGACAGGCTGAAGGTCAAGGGAGAACCAGGCGCAAAGGTAAACTCGGACTTTAGAAAATAAGTAACAGGAGCAGGCCTGGCCACTCGGCCCGTTGCGCCTATTCCACCCTTTCCTCAGAGTAGTCCTTTTTAAATCTTTTTATTGATTTTAAACAAACATAAATGAAACATGAATACAAAGAGCTTGAGAGTACATAATTAATAGGTTAAGGTATAAATACAAATAGATGATAATAACCTCCCAAACTCATAGTGGTTACAAAAAATGGCGAAAATAAGAAACCCCCCCCCCCCCCCAAAAAATGAAAAAAATCCTAACCGACATGGGCCATTGCATTATATCAATTATACACAGTAGCGTCAATAACTCCGCACCTCCATCCAAATAATTAAGGACAATAAAAGTAAGGTTTAGGGAAAGTCAGTTTAGCTGATATGAAAATGTTGAATAAATGGTCTCCAAGTTTCTTCATATTTAACTGAAGGGTCAAAGACAACACTTGTAATTTTTTCTAAACTCGAACAAGAAATAGTTTGAGAAAAGCACTGAAATATAGTTGGAGGATTAAATTCTTTCCAGTTCAATAGGATAGATCTTCTAGCCATTAATGTAACAAATGCAATCATCCGCCGGGCTGAGGGGGGATAAACGACTATCATCCACCATTGGTAAACCGAAACTTGCAGTAATAGGATGCGGTTGCAATTTGATATTCAGAACTGTTGAAATAATACCAAAAATATCTTTCCAATAATTTTGCAAACAGGAGCAGGACCAGAACATGTGGGTCAATGAAGCGACTTCAGAATGACATCTGTCACTGGTTGGATTAACATAAGAATAAAATCGAGCGAGTTTATCCTTGGACATGTGAGCCCTATGAACAACCTTAAATTGTATTAGGCATGTTTAGCACAAATAGAAGAAGAATTGACTAATTGTAAAATTTTCTCCCACTGCTCTGTGGGTATAAGACAGTGAAGTTCTTTTTCCCATTCCTTCTGAATTATTTCTGATACTCCTGGCTGGATTTTCATGATCATATGATAAATGATGGCTACTTAACCCTTCTGGCAAGGATTCAGAGCTAGAATTTTTTCTGTAATGTCCATTGGACATAATTTCAGAAAATACTAACATTCAAGAAATTTCTAACTTGCAAGTATCTAAAAAAAATGAGTTTTAGGTTGGATAGCTGTTCAAAGGACATAAAACTGTTATCTAAAAATAGATGACGAAAACATGTTATACCTTTTGTTTTCCATAACACAAAGGCTTGGTCCATAAAAGACGGATGGAAAAAGAAGTTAGATATAATAGGGCTTGATTATTCAAGCCAAAGAATTTACGAAATTGAAACCATATTCTTAATGCATGTTTAACTATAGGATTAGTTATTTGTTTATTCGGTTTAGATAAAGCAAAAGGAAGCGAAGATCCTAAAATAGAAAACAATGAGAAGTCTTGTACAGACTTATACTCCAAATTTACCCATTGTGGGCACGGTACTATGACCGATTCTTGTGTCCAAAATATTAAATATTGAATATTAACTGTTCAATAGTAAAATCTCAGGTTTGGCAAAGCAAAACTACCTTCTTAGGCTTCTGTAAATATTTTTTACTTAATCTAGGATTTTTATTCTGCCACACATACGAGTATATTTTATATCAATAATATCAAAAAAAGATTTAGGAATAAAAATTGGTAATGCTTGGAATAAATATAAAAATTTGGGTAATACTATCATCTTGATAGCATTAATTCGACCAACCAATGACAGAGATAATGGGGACCACCTGGTAACAAGTTGCTTGATTTGTTCAATTAAAGGTAAAAAATTAAATTTAAATAAACCCTTATGTTTCTTGGTAATTTTAATACCCAAATAAGTAAAATGATCTGTGACAACTTTAAATGGTAAGTGTTTATAAATTGGAACTTGCATATTTAATGGAAATAATTCACTCTTATTAAAATTCAGCTTGCAGCCAGAAAAGCTACTAAACTGAGCAAGCAAGGATGAAATAGCAGGAATAGATCTCTCAGGGTCAGATATGTATAGTAACAAATCATCAGCATATAATGACAACTTATAAGTCCCTTACCCACGGTCAGATATGCATAGTAACAAATCGTCAGCATATAATGATAACTTATAAGTCCCTTACCCACCTAATATAAAAATTCTGCAACGTATTAAATAAATATAGCCATTCAACTCTATCGAACACTTTTTCAGCATCTAAGAAAATGACATTCTGGTATTTTAGATGAAGAATTATAAATTATTTTAATTAATTTTCTAATGTTAAAAGATGAATAACAGGTTTTAATAAATCTAGTCTGATCTTCAGAGATAATTTGAGGTAATACATTTTCTAATCTACTGGCCAAAATTTTGGTAACAATCTTAGAATCCGTATTCAGCAAGGATATTGGCCGATAGGATGCACATTCAGTGGGGTCTTTATCTTTTTAAAGAAATGGAGAAATGGAGGCATCATAAAAAGATTGTGCTTATTTACTACAGTTAACGCATCTTTAAAAATTTTACAAAGCCAAGGAGCGAGTATAGAAGAAAAGGATTTTAAACATTCAACAGTATAACTGTCAAGACCAGGGGCTTTACCTGAATTTATTGAAAAAGGGAGTGGGTTCAGGTTTCCAGGCCCTGCCCGGGGACTTGTGCCACTCCTCAGGGTTATATATGGAACCTCTCGGACAGGGACAGGGAGTGGGTTCCCCTTTCCAGACCCTGCCCGGGGACTTGTGCCACTCCTCGGGGTTATTTATGGAACCTCTCGGACAGGGAAAGGGAGTGGGTTCCCCTTTCCAGACCCTGCCCGGGGACTTGTGCCACTCCTCGGGGTTATTTATGGAACCTCTCGGGCAGGGACAGGGAGTGGGTTCCCCTTTCCAGACCCTGCCCGGGGACTTGTGCCACTCCTCAGGGTTATATATGGAACCTCTCGGACAGGGACAGGGAGTGGGTTCCCCTTTCCAGACCCTGACCGGGGACTTGTGCCACTCCTCAGGGTTATATATGGAACTTCTCGGACAGGGACAGGGAGTGGGTTTCCCGTTCCAGACCCTGCCCGGGGACTTGTGCCACTCCTCAGGGTTATATATGGAACCTCTCGGACAGGGACAGGGAGTGGGTTCCCCTTTCCAGACCCTGCCCGGGGACTTGTGCCACTCCTCATTGTTATATATGGAACCTCTCGGGCAGGGACAGGGAGTGGGTTCCCCTTTCCAGACCCTGCCCGGGGACTTGTGCCACTCCTCAGTGTTATATATGGAACCTTTCGGGCAGGGACAGGTAGTGGGTTCCCCTTTCCAGACCCTGCCCGGGGACTTGTGTCACTCCTGACGGTTGTATATGGAACCTCTCGGACAGGGACAGGTAGTGGGTTCCCCTTTCCAGACCCTGCCCGGGGACTTGTGTCACTCCTGACGGTTGTATATGGAACCTCTCGGGCAGGGAAAGGGAGTGGGTTCCCCTTTCCAGACCCTGCCCGGGGACTTGTGCCACTCCTCAGGGTTATATATGGAACCTCTCGGACAGGGACAGGGAGTGGGTTCCCCTTTCCCAGGCAGACGCCCGAAGGTGACCGGGAGCCACCAGAGGGGCTGATGTAATACAAGCCATGGCACGGTGGGTCACTGAGGTAAGGGAACCCATTTGAATGACAGCCCGACTGCATACGGATTTTGGTGAATTTACCCGATAACTACAGAAAAAAGGAGAATCCCTTGCCTACTTGATAGCTTGTTTTAAGGATACGTGAGAGTCCAATGCTGGCAAACCCCTGGACTGATCAGTATGTCCAGCTGGCAGTGCAGACTTTTCTGAACTGTCTCAGACACAAGCCTGCCCACTCCTTTAAGTTAACTAATCTCAATTCGCTGTGTCAGACCTGGCACCAGGTGACATAAATTCTGATGAATATGGAGCGCAATTGACTCTTTAAAGGGACTGGGGCAAAGCGAGGGTGTGTACAGAGAACCGGTAGTGAGGAGATGGAGCTCAGGTCCCAACGAAGAACCCAGAACGGGTGGCAGGATCATGCGGACGGTGCAGATGAAGACGACACTTGGCAAATGACAGAAATGGGGTTTGTAGAAAGAGGGGACATTGAGCCAGAGATTGTCGCACTGCAATTACAGACAGGAATAATAAGAGGCAAAAAGAGAGCTTGGATCACAGTAATAATTGACAGAGTACCACATTTACTCTCCACAATCCCTTTGGTCCCAGATACGACAGGCCAGAGGGGACGGATCACAGTGATACTCGACAGAGTACCACATTTACTCTCCACAGTCCCTTTGGTCCCGGATAGGACAGGCCAGAGGGGACGGATCGCAGTGATACTCGACAGAATTCCACATTTACTCTCCACAATCCCTTTGTTCCCAGATACGACAGGCCAGAGGGGACAGATCACAGTGATACTCGACAGAGAACCACATTTACTCTCCACGATCCCTTTGGTCCCGGATAGGCCAGGCCAGAGGGGACGGATCACAGTGATGTTCGACAGAGTACCACATTTACTCTCCACAATCCCTTTGGTCCTGGATAGGGCAGGCCAGAGGGGACGGCGATACAGGCGGCTGTGATCAGGCTCACCACACAGGCAGGCTCTTTTCTCACTGCTGTAATCAGGTAGAAGGTACTAGAGCCTCAGGACTCGCCCCTCCAGGGTCAGGAACAGTTACTACCCCTCAACCATCAGGCTGTGGAACAACACAGGATAACTGCACTCACCTGCTGTCCATAGAGATGTTCCCACAACAAATTATCGTACTGGGACTGTCTCAAAATGAGTGAAATAAGAGGTGGTTTGACTGAGACAGATCACATTCCTGTCTCAGAATTAGAGAAATTCAATCTCACAGGATATTTACAGCGAAAGGGCTGGAATCATGTTTCCCATAAGGTGTGGAACCAGCGCTCACAGACTCAAAATCCGAGGACAAATCAGCAGGACTGAGATGAGGAGAAATTTCCTCACCCAGAGTGCAGTGAATCATTGCAAATATCTCCACAAGGTTTCTAAATTGAATAGACATATCCTGGGGCTCAGCGGTGATGGAAAGTTGCAGGATACTGGTGCTGAGGTCAAAAGTCAAGCATGTTCTGAGTGAAGGGCAGAAGAGGGGCAAGGGGCCGAATGGCCACGCCTTCACTATTTTTTTATTTTCTGAAACACTAGTTTACCTTTGCGCCTCACTGTTTCTTGTCCTGTCAGATTGAACAGGGGAGAGCTGAGAGCACCGGACATCTATCGGCAGCCGCTGCGGTTATTTCACGTTCTCGTTGTTTATTTGCATTGGCGAAGTTTGTTGTCTTCTGCACTCTGATTGATCTTTCAGTGATCCAGATATAGTTACCGTTCTGTAGCTTTGCTCTGTATGTTTGTAGGAGTTGTATGTGGCGACTTATATGTACTCTGTTAGTTTTTGGAATAGTCGCTTGGGGAATCTGAAGTGGAGGAGTATCTGGGGCTTATTTAAAATTATGCATAGATATTATCCAACCTATGTTTATTTGGCATGGTTTAATTCTGATATTGAAACTAACTGTTCATTTTGTGGTTTATATCCAGAGGATTTATTTCATCTGTTTCAGGATTGTGAATGTGTTAAAACATTTTGGGTTGTTGTTTGTCAATTTATAGATCAATATATTAATATGGATTTTACTTTTTGTTTTCAAAATGTCTTATTTGGGTTTACTAATAACACCAAATCTCATAGGGATAATTTCTTTATCATAAATCTTTTGTTAATTTGCAGCAAATTTTATATCCATAAATGCAATCACAGCAATAAGAAACCTTCATTTATATTTTTACATCAGACTTCAAACTATACATTTATACTCTGAAAACTTCCCATAACCAGAAAGCTGTAAAGACTGTACAAATCTGTCAAAGTTTTGTGTTATCTCTGTAAATGTTCCTGTTTTGTGACTCCTCTTAGATATCGTTCCTTCTGTCCAACAATATTTAGAGAGGATTTCCTTGTTTATTTGTATATTTAAAGTTAATAGTTATATATTTGTTCCTGCTTTTGTGTGATTCCCTGGCTTTGCTTAGTGTTTTTGTTTTTGTTTGTGCTTAATAAAAATTTAAAAAAAATTAAAAAATAATAAAATTTACTTTGAACTTTGAGACTCGGGGAACTTGCTTTGATTCTGAGAACAAACTGTGACTGACATCTCCAGCTCCCGGCAGCAGCCCGCCCTCGGATACACTCGCAGCCAATCAGAGAACACCGCTGGGAGAATCCTGCCTCCATTGGCTGAGGAGTGTCAGTGGGCGGGACGTTGGGCGGACCGAAGTTTGGAATCGGGAACGAGTGGACCCGGTGAGAGACCCGAGATTGGGAGCAGCTCCCCGGGTAAAGGCTGCAACAGCGGCCGGAGTTTTGAATCCTTCCGATGGCGGAGGTGAAGATTCGGGCGGAGATTCCGTGAGATGTTTCAGCCACACAGAGGGTGCCCAGTCTTTCCCCGCCGTGGATCGGGGCCTATTGTCCGGAGTTTTCTCCCAGTCCTGTCTCCTGCTGCTGGGATACGGGAGCTGGCCCGCAGCGGCTGCCGATGGGACTCCGGTGCTGTGAGCGCTCCCCTGTGCAAAAGGACAGGCTGAAGGTCAAGGGAGAACCAGGCACAAAGGTAAAACTCGGACTTTAGAAAAAGGAAACAGGAGCAGGCCATTCGGCCCTTTGTGTCTGTTCTGCCTTTCACTCAGAACATGCCTGATCTTTGACCTCCGCGCCACTTTCGCGTATCGTTCCCAGTATCGCAGAGCCCCAAAATTTGTCCTTCGAATTTAGAAACCTTGTGGAGAAAATTCCAAAGATTCGCTGCCCTCTGGGTGAGGAAATTTCTCCTCATCTCAGTCCTGCTGAGGTGAACTCGGATTCTGTGACCCCCATTCCTCACCACAGCCAAAGGAAACATCGTTCCTTCCTCTACCCTGTCAATACCCTGTGATACTGTGTCTGTCTCAGTCAGACGGCCTTTTATTTCTCTAATTCTGAGACAGGCCCGGTCAGTGTAATCTCTCCGAGGACATTACCTCACCTCCTAAATCAATCTGGGAAATCTCTTCATTCCCTTCATCCCACAGGCTGACTCCGGGAGGGAGACCAGACCTGTGCACAGTGTTCCATGTACGCTCTCACCAGGACCCCATATACCTTCAGAGGAGATCTTTATTCTTGTATTCAAACCTTCCTTCCCATTCAGTGCTCTTCATTTAATATCGAACTCAAACAGTGAACAGACACAACACAGCCTCAGCCATGAATTTAAAGGGCAGGTTTTGCAACAGTTTGAGCTTCATACCGGGGGCCACGGAGCAAGCAGGGTGTCACAAAGGGAGGAATGTGAAAGCGTTGTATGTCTGAGCCCAGCTGTGTGTTTGTGTATCAGAATCAAGTTTAATATCACCCGCATATGTGGTGAAATTTGTTCATTTGTGTCTGCAGTACATTGCAATACAGAATAATAAAAACTATAAATTAGAACAAGTATTTATAAAATTAAATTTGAAATTTAGTAGCAAACGTGAGGGAAAATACTGAGGAAATATTCTTGAGATCATTGTCTATTTAGAAATCTGACGGTGGAGGGAAGAAGCTGTTCCTGAAACATTGAGTGTCTCTTCAGTGTCCTGTAGCAATCAGACGAAGGCACGTCCTGGGTGATGGGAGTCCTTAATGATGGATGCCACCTTTTTGTGGCATCATCTTTTGAATGTGTCCTGGATTCTGTGGAGTCCAGTGCCCATGAAGGAGCTGGCTGAGTTTACAACTTCCTGCAGCATTTTCCGATCCTGTGCAGTGGCCTCTCCACATTAGGCAGTGATGCAACCAGTTAGAATGCTCTCCACAGTACATCTGTAGAAATTTGCAAGTGTCTTTAGTGACAGACTGATCCCCCTCAATCACCGAATGAAATATAGCCGATGTTGTGCCTTCATTGTAACTGCATCAATATGTTGGGCCCAGGATAGTTCCTCAGAGATGTTGACAGGCAGGAAATGGAAACTGCTCACCCTTTTCACTTCTGAACCCACGATGAGGACTGGTGTGTGTTCCCTCGACTTCCCCTTCCTGAATCCACAATCAATTCCTTTGTCTTCATGATGTTGAGTGGAAGGTTGTTGCTGTGACACCACTCAACCTGCTGATCTATCTCACTCCTGTACTCCTCCTCGTCACCGTCTGAAATTCCAGCAACAATTGTTGTGTCATTGGCAAGTTTATAGATGAGCCCAGACACACTGACGTGGTGTAGAGAGAGTAGAGCAGTGGGCTGAGCACACATCGTTGAGGTGTGCCAGTGTTGATTGTCAGCAAGGAGGAGATGTTATTTCTGATCCACACAGACTGGGGTCTCCTGGTGAGGATCCAGTTGCAGAAGGAGGTACAGAGGCCCAGGTTTTGGAGCTTGTTGATTACAATTGAGGGTCTGATTGTGTTGGACGCTGAGCTGTAATCAGCAGCCTGACTTGTGTATTGTTATTGTCCAGGTGATCTAAGCCTGAGTGGAGAGTCAGTGAGATTGCATCTGTTGTAGATATATTGTGGTGATCGGCAAATTGCAGTGGGTCCAGGTCCATGCACAGACAGGAGTTGATTCTAGTCATGATCAACCGCTCAAAGCACTTCATCACAGAAGCTGTGAGCACCACTGGGTATTACTCATTGAGCTCACAGCTCACCCTGCTCTCCTGCTCTTTTGGGCTCTGTTATGACTGGTGTGTGTGTGTGTGTGTGTGTGTGTGTGTGTGTGTGTGTGTGTGTGTGTGTGTGTGTGTGTGTGTGTGTGTGTGTGTGTGTGTGTGTGTGTGTGTGTGTGTGTGTGTGTGTGTGTGTGTGTGTGTGTGTGTGTGTGTGTGTGTGTGTGTGTATCAACCGATTTTCCTTTGTCAATCCTGATTTTTATTTCTTCTAAGAATTCCAACAGATTTGCCAGATCTACGATTTTTCCTTGAGATTAAACGAGCAGCTCGCTTGAGCAGCGGACCAGCAGTCCTCGAAGTTCTTGGAGTCGTGTGATCATATAAAACACATTAAGCAGAGAGTGATAAAAAAAAAAACTCCTTTAGTTTGCCCCGAGAGGACGCAGCGTCCAAACGCTTTGCCAACTGAATGATGGCTCCAGGCCTGGACTTGCAGATTTCAGAAGAATGAAACAAATCGAAAATTGAAAGCACAGAAAATCCAGTGGAGAGCTGGAGAGGGAGATGTGAAAGTTGTTTTTGTGTGTGCATGTGTGTGTGGTGCATGCGTTTGTATCTCCTTTTGTGTCTATGTGCCTGTGTCTGTGTGTTTGTCTGTGTGTGCATGGGTGTGTTTCTGTGTCTATGTATCATCACTGCGTGCTGGTATGTTTGTGAGTGTCTGGGTGTGTATTTGAGTCTGTGCGTGTTTGTCTCTATTGATGTGTGTCAGTCTTTAGGTACCTTATATGTGTCTGTGCGTGCACGTGTGTGTATCTTGATGTTTGTGTGTGTCTGCCTGTGTTTTGTATGAGTCTCACGGCCTGTGTGCACATTTATATCAATATATATAGACAATAGGTGCAGGAATAGGCCATTCGCCCCTTCTAGCCAGCACCGCCATTCACTGTGATCATGGCTGATCATACACAATCAGTACCTGCCTTCTCCCCATGTCCCTTGACCCCGCTATCTATAAGAGCTCTATCTAACTCTCTCTTGAATGCATCCAGAGACTTGGCCTCCTCTGCCTTCTGGGGCAGAGCATTCCACATATCCACCACTCTCTGGGTGAAAAAGTTTTTCCGCATCTCTGTTCTAAATGGTCTACCCCTTATTCTTAAACTGTGGCCTCTAGTTCTGGACTCACCCATCAGCGAGAACATGCTTCCTGCCTCCAGCGTGCCCAATCACTTAATAATCTTATATGTCTCAATCAGATCCCCTCTCATCCTTCTACATTCCACTGTATACAAGCCCAGTCGCTCCAATCTTTCAACATATGTTAGCCCCGCCATTCCGGGAATTAACCTTGTGAACCTACACTGCACTTCCTCAATAGCAAGAATGTCCTTCCTCAAATTTGGAGACCAAAACTGCACACAATACTCCAGGGCCCTGTACAGCTGCAGAAGGACCTCTTTACTCCTATACTCAATTCCTCTTGTTATAAAGGCCAGCATGCCATTAGCTTTCTTCACTGCCTGCTGTACTTGCATGCTTGCTTTCATTGACTGATGTACAAGAACACCTAGATCTCCCTGTGCTTCCCCTTTTCCTAACTTGACTCCATTTAGATAGTAATCTGCCTTCCTGTTCTTGCCACCAAAGTGGATAACCTCACATTTATCCACATTAAACTGCATCTGCCATACATTTGCCTACTCACCCAACCTGTCCAAGTCACTCTGCATTCACATAACATCTTCCTGACATTTCACACTGCCACCCAGCTTTGTGTCATCAGCAAATTTGCTAATGTTACTTTTAATCCCTTCATCTAAATCATTAATGTATATTGTAAACAGCTGCGATCCCAGCACCGAACCTGGCGGTACTCCACTGGTCACAGCCTGCCATTCCGAAAGGGAATTGTTAATCGCTACTCTTTGTTTCCTGTCAGCCAGACAATTTTCAATCCATGTCAGTACTCTGCCCCCAATACCATGTGCCCTAATTTTGCCAACTAATCTCCTATGTGGGACTTTATCAAAAGCTTTCTGGAAGTCCAGGTACACTACATCCACTACATCCTTGTCCATTTTCATAGTTACATCCTCAAAAAACTCCAGAAGATTAGTCAAGCATGATTTTCCCTTCATAAATCCATGCTGACTCGGACTGATCCTTCTACTGCTATCCAAATGTGTCTTCATTTCATCTTTTATAATTGACTCCAGCATCTTTCCCACCACTGACGTCAGGCTAACCGGTCTATAATTCCCTGTTTTCTCTCTCCCTCCTTTCTTGAAAAGTGGGACAACATTAGCCACCCTCCAGTCATCAGGTACTGTTCCTGAATTTATAGAACATTGGAAAATAATTACCAATGCGTCCACGATTTCTAGAGCCACCTCTTTAAGTACCCTGGGATGTAGACCGTCAGGTCCCGGGGACTTATCATCCTTCAGACTCAACAGTCTGAAGTCTGAAAAACACCGTTTTTTGCCTAATATAAATTTCCTTCAGTTCATTCTTTACCCTAGTTCCTTTGACCACTATTACATCTGGGAGATTGTTTGTGTCTTCCCTAGTGAAGACAGATCGAAAGTACTTGTTCACTCATCTGCCATTTCCTTGTTCCCCATAATAAATTCACTCGTTTCTGTCTTCAATGGTCCAATTTTGGTCTTAACTATTTTTTTTGCTATTCACATACCTAAAGAAGCTTTTACTATCCTCCTTTATATTCTTGGCTAGTTTACCTTCGTAACTCATTTTTTCTTGGCGTATTTCCTTTTTTGTTATCTTCTGTTGCTCTTTAAAAGCTTCCCAGTCCTCTGGTTTCCCGCTCATCTTTGCTATGTTATACTTCTTCTCTTTTATTTTTATACTGCCCTTTACTTCCCTCGCAGCCACGGCCGCCCCCCCCCCCCCCCCTTAGAATCGTCTTCCTCTTTGGAATGAACCGATCCTGCACCTTCTGCATTATTCCCAGAAATACCTGCCATTGTTGTTCCACTGTCTTCCCTGCTAGGGTATTGTTCCACTGAACTTTGGCCAGCTCCTCCCTCATAGCTCCATAGTTCCCTTTGTTCATCTGTAATACTGACACATCCGATTTTCCCTTCTCCTTCTCAAATTGTAGGTTAAAACATATCATATTATGATATATCAATGTGAGCCTGTCTGCGCGAGCACACGTGGACCGCTGTGTCAGTTTGTGTGTGTGTGTGTGTCTGTCTGTCTGTCTGTGTGTGTTTGTGTGAGTGTGTCTGAGTATGTGGGTGTGTGTCTCACTCTTCCTCTGGATGGATGTCTGTGAGTTTTTGTGCCTTTGCTCACATTTGAAATTAAACTTATTCTGACAGTACAGATACGTAACCACATACAGACATGATATTCATTTTCTTGCTGGCATCCACAGTAGAACAGGAAAATACAATAGAATCGATAAAAAACTCCACACAAAGACTGACAAACTGATCATTTTGAGACGATGAGTTGCAGAGGCCTGGAAAATGTGTCCACACGTGTGGGACCTGCTTCCCCAGGACAGCAGCGAGAAGAGAGCGTGGTCTGAGTGGGTGGGGATGGTTATAATTGATGCTGCTTTCCTGTGGCCGCGCTCCTTGTAGATGTGCTGAATTTCTCTTTGCTGGGCTGGGAGGTGTCCAACACTTTCTGTAGATCTTTCCGTTCTTGGGAACTGGTTTCTGTCGCGGGCTGTGATGCAACCAGTCAGGGTATTGTCTATCATGCATTTACTGAAGTTTGACAAAGTTTTGGACAACAAGCTGAATTTGTGCAACTTCTCAAGCAGTGAAGCTCTGTGCCTTCTTTGTGACAGCACTTACGTGTCAGCTCCCTGAATTGGTAGCACCAAGGCATTTAATGTCACCGGCCCTGTGGAAGAACATTTGAAATATAAAGTCAGAAGAGCTGTGTGTTGTTAAAGTTTTGTGGCCTTGTGGATTGTTCCCAGATATAAACACAAGCTGGTTTCCCTGTAACTCAGAGGGTGTGGAGTGGAGAGAGGGGGAGGGGGCAGAGAGGGTTAAGAGTTGTTGTCTGTTAAAGCTTTTGTGACTTTGTCCATAGCCTGTGTTTATCCAATTCAGTTGCAAGTCTGCAGAACTAAGATTATTGTGCTGACCACATCCCCTCAGTAGAGCGATAATACAGCTGTACAAATGAGATAAGTGTAGACGGTTGGGAATGAACGTTTTGAACTGACTCCTCTGTTCTGACAAGGTCACACACACTTGTCCGCTGCTGGATCCAAACACGAGCTGATTTCCCTCTAACCCAGAGGGTGGAGAGTGGGTGGAGAGTGGGGGGAGAGTGGGGGGAGATGTAGAGAGAAGGTGAGGGTGGCAGAGAGAGAAGGGGATGGAGGGGGAAGAAAGGGTTAACAGTTGTGTGCTGTTAAAGCTTTGTGACTTGACAGCCTGTATTTATCCAGTTCAGTTGCAAGCCTGCAGAACTAAGATTACTGTGCTGACCACGACCCCTCCGTAGGGCGATAATACAGCTGTACAGATGAGATAAGTGCAGACGGGTGGGAAAGAACATTCTGAACTAACACCTCTGTTCTGCTAAGGACACGCACACTTGTCCGCTGCTGGATCCAAACACAAGCTGATTTCCCTCTCACCCAGAGTTCCACAAATATGGAATCTCAACGATCTTGTGGTAAAATAAATGATTTTCCACAATGACTGTGTGTTTCCTTTTTTATTGCTGCTTCGGATCGGGAGTAACAATTATTGTCTTTTCCTTTCCGGTTGTGTCCGGAAAATGGCATCAAAGGCAGGTGCGCTGAGAAACAGACTTGCAGCAGCGTCACAGACACATGGCAAAGCCGCGGTCACAACAACATCAACACAAGTTATTCAAACATTTTACAGGAAGGAGCTCAGATAGAACAAAAACATTTAGAGCACAGTGGTCACAGTGTTCACAGTACAACATCGCACTCACAGTCTTCAAAACTAAAGTGTCCAGTTCCAGATAAAATGGTAAACCAGCTTCCTGTCCGGAAAAATGAATGCAACTGATTGTCACACACGAGAGAAAATCTGCAGATGCTGGAAATCGAAGCAACACACACAGAATGCTGGAGGAACTCAGCAGACCAGGCAGCATCTATGGAAAAGAATACATTCGACGTTTCGGGCCGAGGCCATTCACAAGACTTGACTTTAGACCATCCAATAGATTTTGCACTTCTGATATCAGTCTCACCGGCCTATAATTGCCTGGCTGAGAACAGAAGGTGGTGAATGTGTTGAATTCGTTGCCACAGGTGGATGTGTTGGCAGGTGATGGAGTGTAAATATGGCGGAGGCTGATAGGTTCTTGATCACTCAGGGCGTGAATTGCTCCGGAAGAAGGGCAGAAGAATGGATTCGGGAGGGAAATTGGCCTGCCATGATGAAATGATGGAGCATACTCGATGGAACGAATGGCCTGATTCTGTTCCTATGTCTTGTGGTCTAAACACAGATTTACCTCCCCCCACTTTCCGGTTTCTGCAGAAATCGCTCCCTTCATTTGCCCTTTTCCACTGTTGTTCCTCCTGGTATTTACCCCTGAAAGTGAGAGAAATACTACACCTGCCGATTCATCTCCTCCCTTACTCCATTCATCGCCCAAAGAGGTTCTTCCAGGTGAGACACCGCTTCCTCTATTGCATCCGCCGCTCCTGATGCAGCCTTCTGTATATTGGTGAGACCCGGTGTAAATTGGGGGCATCGTTTTGTCCAGCACTTCCTTTTCAGCTGCCAAAAGTGGAACTTCCCTGTGCCCAAACAATTTTATTCCTATCATCATTCCCGTTCCAACATGTCGGTCCATGGCTTCCTCTTATGCCATGATGAAGCCCCCCCCTCCCCCTCCGGCTGGAAAAACAACACCTTATATTTTCTTTATATAACTCCCAACCAGATGGCATGAGTAGCGATTTCTCCTTCCAGTAAACTTCATCCTTACTCCTCCCTTCATCTTCTCTCCCCCAATCTGGCTCTTACCTCTTCTTCTCCCACTGTTGCCACTATTCCTTCCCATTATTTCATGAACTACCCTCTCCTCTCCAATCAGATCCCTTTCTCTCCAGCCCTTGATCGTTCCCACCCAACTGACATCACGATTCACCTTACATCTACCCTCCTCCTTCTGCCCCGCCTTTTTTTTTTAAAATTCTGGCCTTTCCCCTTCCATTCCAGTCCTGAAAAAGTTTCTCAGCTCGAAACGTCAGCTGCTGATTTATTTTCATAGACGGCTGCCTAACCCGCCGAGTTCCTCCAGCAATTTCTGTGTGTAACTTTCCCTCCTGGTGGTGTCCTGCCGGAATGGCAGGTCCCTAATGGACAACACTTCTACCTGGTGAGTCCAGCAACAAAGACAGATCTGCTGCAGACAACTCTCAAACGTGGTGGTGTCCTGCCGCAATGACAGCTCCGCTGTGAACAACCCTCCCACCTGGTGGTGTCCTGCCGCAATGACAGGTCCGCAGTGGACAGCTCGCAGTGGGTGAGTCCAGCCAGAAAGACAGGTCTGCTGTGGACAACCCTCCCACCGGCTGGTGTCCAGCCGCAATGATCTCTCCACTGTGGACAACACTCCCACCTGGTGGTGCCCTGCCGCAATAACAGGTCCGCAGTGGCCAACACTCCTACATGGTGAGTCCAGCCAGAAAGACAGGTCCGCAGTGGACAACACTCCCACCTCCTGGTGTCCAGCCGCAATGATCTCTCCACTGTGGACAACACCCAACAGTTAACAGACGACAGTCAACATTTTGTAAAATGACACTTCATCGGGACCGGAAAGGACGGGGATAGATGCTAGTATGATAAATTGAGGAAAGTGGTAGAAGTACAATCTGGCAGTTGGTAGAAGAGAGACAAGGTTGGGGGAAGGGGATGGAACTGAACTCAGGCTGGAAGATGAGAGCTGGAAAAGTTAAAGAGCTGCAGAAGAACTAATCTAATAGAGAAGTAGAGTGGAACACTGACGAAAGGAAGGATGAGTGGAACCAGAGAAAGGTGATGAGCAGGCGAGAAGAGAAGGGGTGACAGGGTAACTAGTAGCACACACAAAATTGCTGAAGGAACTCAGCAGGCTATGCCAGCGTCTTTGGAAGGGAGCACAGTCGACGTTTCTGGCCGGGATCCTTCAGCAGGACTGAGGAATAAAATGAGGAGTCAGGCTTAGAGGTTGTGGGGATGAGAGGAAGAAACACAAGGTGATAAGTGCAACCGGAAGGAGGGTGTAGGGGTGAAGTAAAGAAAGCAATGGAAGGAGGAAAAGGAGGGTGGAATACGAGAGGGAGACGATACCCATCTGACCTCTATTAGATTCCTCTTTTCCAGTCCTGCACCTCTTTCACCAATCAACTTCCCGATAAAAATTTAACTGCGACCTTTATTCCAGGCTAGCTGAACCTCATAGGAAAAATCCTGGCAGCATTTACCCTGTCTATAACACTCATAATGGTGTATACCTCTATGATGACTCACATCATCGTCCGATGTTCCAGGGAATAAAGTCATAACTTATTCAACCTTTCCCGGCAACTCAGGTCTGCACATCCCAGGAATCATATTATAAATTTTCTCTGTACTCTTACAATTTTATTCATGCATTTCCTGTAGGCAGGTAACAGAAACTGCCCATAATACTCCAAATGAAGCGGCAACAACCTCTTATACAACTTAATCATAGCCCCCCATCTCCTGTACTCAGCACCTTGATTTATGGTCCAAAGTACCAAAAGCTTTCTGCACCACCCAATCTACTTGTGAAACCACTTTCAGGTAATTATGAATCTGTGTTCCCAGATCCCTCTGTTCTACCGACTGCTCAGCGTGTCTTCACACACCCCTAAATCTGTACGCACAGCAAACCGCTGATACCTTCACTTACTGATTAGATTATCCAAGTGAGAATAATTTCAATCTCTTCATAAAATGGCGCCTGAACCAGAGAAATGCAAGAACAGAGGTCAAAGTTCAAATTGTATGTACAAAGGAAACGACCTTGAGATCCGTCAGAACTACAAATCAGCAGACATGCACATTGGATTACCCCAGAGCAATAAGCCTTTTAAATAGACCACAAAGCGGCTGCCTCCACCTGAGAAAGTAATTGAACGTTCAAAGTGCGTTATTATTACAGTATCTAAAAATGCAACAACTGAGAGTCGTCACACCTCCAAATCCTGAGAACCCGGAAATACGTGCGCACCCCCAAGCCCATGAGAATGCTCCAAAACCACCGATTCCCCAAAATCCGTGTGCACACCTAACTCCGGCAGCATTCCCAAATCCACACCCACACCCAGATACGTGCGCACTCCGAAATCCACATGCAAACCCATACTGGACAACTCCCCCCTAGATCTGCGCACACCCCCCAAGTCCGTGTGCACCCCCGAGTCAGTATATGCCCGGGAATCCGCCGACACCACGAATCCCTTTGCACCCCAATGTTTGCTGAAAGAACTGCAATTTCTACGCACATCCCCAAATCCCCGTGCACCCTCATATTCCACAAACCACTCCAAAATCAGCGCACGTCCTCAAATCTCTGTGTAACCCCAAAACCCTGCTCATTACCGAAACTGTCGAGGCCCCTATGTCCACATTAGATATTCCCAGAGCAAGATTAATTTCAAGTAGATCAAAAACAGTTGACACCAACACATAAACCAAGAAGAGAGGTCAAGCATCAATATGCATTTATTATTAAAGTTCAAATGAAACAACCTTGAGAGTCGACACACCGACGCCGCCGAATCAGTGTGCACCGGCAAAGCAACCGACACCCCAAATTCCATGTGCATTCACACTGTAGCTGAGAAGCCCCTAAATCTGTTCACATCCACGTGCACCACCAAATCCGTGTGCACCCCAAATCCGTGTGCACCCCAAATCCGTGTGCACCCCAAATCTGTGTGCACCCCTGTATCACCGAAACAAACCCGATATAGACACATATCCCAAATCGGTATGCACCCGCACATACGTGCGCACCCCGAATCTGTGCATAAGCCCACTCAGGTGACTCTCCCAGAGCAAATCAGTTTAAACACTTATAAAATCGCTGTCCCCTCTATGAAAAATATAAATCTATGAGTGCACCTTCAACTGAACTTTGCTCTTGCTATTTCCTTCAGGTGGAGGCAGCAATTTTGTGAATTATTTGAAATGATTTTTTTTCTGGGATAACGAAATGTGTATGTAGGGGTGTCAGCGCGATTGCGGGTGCACACAGATTTGTGGATGTGTGCAGATTTACTGTTGTGCCATCGAATATGGGGATGATCACAAATATGGGTTTGCACACTGTTTTGTGGGAGTCGGTGGATCTGGGTTAGTGACGAATCACAAGATTGATTCTGAAACTGGCTTTCTTCCCGGGCGTCTCAGGGCTCATTATCCCTCACTGGCAGTCTCCCAACTCAGCGCCGAGTAACGCTCCTTTCTCCAGTCTCGTAAGACCAGGGTTTGCACACCCCGGTCCCGCCAAATCCGTGAGATTAGGTTGTTCGCCCAGCCAAACCCCGGTTTGTGTGAATGACGTCTGATTTGCTGCCCCTGTTTCAGCTCGTCGCAGGAAATAATAATATTTATAAATTGCAGCTTAACTATGGAATTAGTCGAGAAAATAAAATATAAAATAAAAAGGAGCCCATTATAATTAAACAGTCAAATCTTCCAAAAGTCATATTCCCCGATGCCTGGTAGACGACAGAACTTTGTCTCCGATTGTCTGCAGCGTCTACTCTCTTCATTATCTCCAACAATACCCCAAACACTGCTGGCAGTGAAACTTTTGCCAGAACGTTATACTTTCCCACACCAGAAATTGTCGTGTCCTCATGACTTTGCTGGCCAATGTCGCACCAAGGAAACAGAGAGTTGCGCCTATTCCCCTGGTGAAATAAGTCACGACCATTTACAAATGGATTGGAGGTTCTGACGTCACGAAATTCCTTTGAGCTCTGTGTTATTAATGAGGGGATGATACATCATTTCAAAGTCATGAGGACACGACGATTTCTGGTGTGGGAAAGTATAACGTTCTGGCAGAAGTTTCACTGCCAACAGTGTTTGGGGTATTGTTGGAGATAGCGGGAGCTGACGAATGTGACCATCCGGTGCAGGACAAAAGGCTGGTTGGGCGTTTATTTTGCCTGATACCGGTGTGTGTCTCTGTCTTTGGCCGACTTGTGTTCAGGACGCAGCTTTATTAATAAAATGAAACACTGAGGGGACAGAATATTTCACCGCCCTCATTATCTGCTCCCTGAATTTTGACTGAGTCACCGCGTAAGTAAATGTGTTTGTGCAGCAGCTGAAATCACAGATTTTTCGGAGACTGCGGATTGGAGTTGTGACGTGTTTTAATTTCCAATACGTTTATAACCTCTGTACTTTGCCCTTTCAATTGGCGCACATAGATTTTGTGGTGCGCTCTTATTCGGGGATGTGTGTTGTCGAATATGGGATTGCACTCGAATCAGCGTATGCCAGCCGGTTTAGATTTACACAAGAATTCCGGGTTGCGTGCGAGTGTTTAATATCGAGTCAGCCGTTTTGTGTACTGTTTGAAAATGATTCTTTCGGATTAGCTAATGTGCATGTGGAGTTTTCAGCGGGTTGGTCTGCAAAATGATTATGGAGTGCGCTCCTGTTTAGGGATGCGCGCAGATTTGGGGGTGCACACGGATTTAGTGTTACAGCCAGATTCGGGTACGTCAGCCGGTCTGGAGTTGCAAACTGAGTTTCGGTTGCGTAAAGACAGCGATTCTCTGAACTATTTGAACGGATTTCAACTGTTCGGTAACCCATTATGCATGCGGGAATGCGCACTGATTCGTTGATTGTGTATATTTAGGGCAGCCTTGGCAAATAGGGGGAAACCCATTGATTTGGGGGTGCTCGTTCAGTAGGTCAACATAAGGATTTTTTCGGATTTCTGGGTTGTGGTGTCTGCGGATTTGGAGATGTGACGTATCTCAAGTTCGTTTCATTTATAGATTCTTTCCTTATCAATGCACTGAAAAGATTCTTGCTAAGGAATAATCTAATGTACATGTCGAGGTGTCAGAGTGTTTGGGACGGACGGATTTGACGTTGCATGAGAATTTGGGGGAGCACTAGGGGTGGGGACGTCTGTGGATTTGGGTGAACACACTGATTTGCGGGTTGCTTGCGGATTTGGAGGGGCGCACAGATTTGGGGGTGAACATGGATTTGGGGTGTACACCGATTTCGGAATGCGTCGGCCAATATGGGATGCACAGTAATTTGCAGATGTACACAGAGTTAGTGGTATGTAGGCCACATACGGGGTACACACCGATTTGTGGATGTGCGTGGATCAGATATAGGGGTGTGTTGTCGAATATTGTGGTTCACTTGGAGTGGGCGTGCGTTCAGTATTGCGTGTAAATGAGCGGGTTGACTGTTTAGTTACATATTCTGTTAAAGATTCAACTGTACTTATGTTGAAGTAAGTACAACTTACTAATTTATTTGTCTTTCTTATCTGCCTGTGAATACATCTATCTCACAATGCCTACAAAGATTCCTAAAACTGGGAAAAAAGAAGCTTCAACGTCTCTGTCTGCCGAGATTCTCTCTATCCTGGAACAGAATCGACAGGACATTATAATTGATATCAAGACTGAATTTAGGGCTTCTATTAGTCAGCTGGAGTCAAAATTGGATCAGATTAATGCCAGAGTGGATGACCAAGCCGAACAATTATCTCGCATCGACCTAACTTCCGAAGATTTAAAGCGCTTGTGCTCAGGACGCGGCTTTATTAATAAAGTGAAACACCGAAGGGACAGAATATTTCACCGCCCTAATTATCTGTTCCCTGAATTTTGACTGAGTCACCGCATAAATAAATGTGTTCGTGCAGCAGCTGAGATCACTCAGCAAAAGCGCGACGTACGTAAAGATCCATTCAGAATCATTGAAATCGACTCCTTTCCCTGAGACCTGATAATATATGAAATTTACAGCCAGTGTCATCCACAGGAGGATGAAGCTGCCGGAGAGGGTGAAGAGTAAAACCACAGACCTCCTCCTGCTCTCCATCTCCGGGTCACTGCGGTTCTCCCCCTTGCTCTGACCCTTCAGCCCCTTACGGACTCGACTGGCCACTAAAATGTGTCTGACCGTCAGAGCGTTGAGCAGCAGGATCACAGCGAAAGGGAGGAACGGAGTTAAAACCGTATCGAGCCAGTCATATCCCACCCACCAGGGGTCAGTGAAATAACTGTCCATCAGTTCACAGAACCACGGTATATTGTCGATGATCACCCTGGGTTGCCGTGTGAAGTATCGGGGAACGTTTCTCAGACAGGTCAGTACGCCGGTTGTTGTCAGAACCACAGCCGCAGTTTTCCCGGTGCAATATTTTGTTTTCAGTTTCTGGCAGCAAATGGCGACAAACCGATCAAAGGTGAAAGTGACGGTGAACCAGACAGAACAGTCTCTGGCTGTGCCCCTCAGTACTTCCATAACACTGCACGCACGGGTGATGCTCAGAAAACTCCACCGGAAGTAATGCCCATTGATACTAATCAAAATGACGCTGGTGACAATGGTCAGTAGATCCGCCGCTGCCGTTGCCACCAGGTAGCGAGTGGTGCAGGTAGAGAGGCCGCACTTTCCCCGGGACAGGATCACAATCGCCACTAAATTCACTGCGTGTGGGGGAGGGGGGAGAAGAGGAGGGGGAGGGGGGGAGGCGGGGATCGGGGAAGGCAGAGGGGGATGGGGAGGGGGACGGGGGAGAGAGTGAGGGAGAGAGAGAGAGATAACAGACAGAGGGCATTACTGAAACAATTCCTCAAGGGATCGGGTTTCAGCTAAAGGTCTGGAGCTCTACAGTCTATGAACGGCTGCTAATTTAATGGGTCACTGTCTCCAACTTGCCTTCTTCAGTGTGGAGATAAGACAATGTGTGGACAATCGTCGGCGATAAAAGCGATCTGCATGAACAACAAAGATCGGTGCTGATCCCGATTCCAGTCACTAACGTGGCCGGTTTCACTGATTTAACCGTGACTGACCAGGCCCCTGGAAACTCAGCATCTGATGGGGCCGAGAAATGATACGGAGGGAAGCAACACACAAAAAGTACTGGAGGGACTCAGCAGCTCAGGCAGCATCCATGGAATTGAACAAACTTCGGTTTTGGGCCGAGACTTTTCTACAGGACGAAGCGGTGCCCCAATTTACGACGCGTCTCAGACGGAAAGCAGGAACAACTCAGTAACACGAGGCTGATCGTTAATGGATTAATGGATCGTTAATGGATCCGTTAATGGATCAATTCTACAGCGCAGTTCAATTCGATAACTCTCGTCAGCAGATCCGCGGACACTGATTCAGGTGATCAGACCCAATTATTATCACGTACAGCAAGCTGGATGAACTCAGCAGGTTGGACAGCATCCGTGGAAACGAGCAGTCAACGTTTCGGGCCGAGACGCGTTTCCACGGATGCTGTCCGACCTGCTGAGTTCATCCAGCTTGCTGTACGTGTTGCTTTGACCCCAGCTGTGTACTTTGTGTTTACAGACCCAGTTATTGACCGACAGGCAGTGAGATCCGACAGTGACAAACTCCACAGGGAGACATGAAACACTGGACCAGGGTTTCTCTCTGGTCAATAACTCAAAAACAGTGAACTTTACAATGTAAACCCATCCCAGTCACAGCTTGCGGGAGAGCTGCCTGTCCCCACACTGGGACAACTCCGGACAAGGTGTCATTGAAGGCAAGAACAACGTTCGAGTCGATCCCGTGAGTTAGATGAGAGACAGGAGTTTAGTTCCGCTTGTCATTAAACATGAAAAATCAGAGTGTTGAACTGACAGGATCGATATCTCTGACCGATATTTGTACAACGATCATTAAGTTAGAAGCTTGTCAAATGATCATAAACAGATTCACGTGGTTAACACACAGAAATGTCAAACATGAATTGCTCTGCTCACTCACCAGGAACTCCAATGACGGCGATGAACACGTACAATATTTTCTCCACATTAATGTACCTATCCCACATAGCAGGCATTTTCTCTGTCCAGTGACCTGGCCCCACTGTGCTACAGGCGATCTCTCGGAATGAAATGTTAAGGCAGCACATGCCTGCGGTTTAAATACCATTTAGCGACTCCACAGGGACACATTTCAACAAATTTAAAAATAATTGTATTGAAATTATTTACAAAACAATTATGTCAGGCAGGTGCAATCCCCGTGGTGACAGATTGCGGTTAAATAATTAACTAGTGCAATGTTTGGACTGTTTGTGTGAATTAGATTGTCCCAACAAAGGTAACTGAACCTTCCGTGGTATCTTATCAATTTAATGTGCTTTCACTGTAAATATGTACTTCAATGGAGCCAATTGAGAGACACAGAATATTTAAGTAAATTGTGTCATTGTAGCTTGTAAAATTGTATTGAATCACCTACTGTTACCATTCTCCTCGAGAGTATAAACACTTGGATTAGTTTGTGTTTGGGGGACTCCAACGAGGGGGTCGCCAAGAAAAGATCTGCTTGTGATGGTGAATAAACACTTTCATATCCACAAAACCCGCCAACATCTTAACTGACTTAGTCACAGTCAGAACATTTCGGTGCTCGTCCGGGACCCACCCTTAACCCTAATACATGGCCATAAAGTCTAGTAGGGGGATATGTTTCAATCATATCACCACCTATTTGTTCAAGAACACGGCGGAGCGCTGGAGAGGCGGATAAGAAAGTGTGTAGCGTGTTTCTGTGTCTCTGTGTGGATCGACCCATTGTCTCTGCCTGACCCTGCCTGACTATACACGTATCCACAGACCTCGAGTTCAATTTATCCCCTCGGTTCAGTCCCGTATCTTCTCTTTCCCAAAGTGTTGCATTGAACGTGGCCATGTTTAGGGTGGTTCAAGAGTCTCCGGCATTCCAAATAAAGTTTATGGGGCGGATTCCTACTTTAGTTTCTACAAGCGGTCCAGCTGCACCATCCAACCATGTGGTGAACACACATTCAACTTGGACTCCCCATAGGTATCTCTGGATACAAGTCGTGGCTTTTCATCAGCATCATGGGCAATGCATTGTACGTAACACAGTTGTCCTTCCAGGGGCAATGGGCCATTGTTACATCCTGACAAATCCCAACCCACCTGGGCTGTGGGTGATCAACGGCAAAATAAACATTGTGTCCAGAATTTTATCATTTCTTTGGGGATCCAGTGTTCATAACAGTGGGAACGTAACTGTTTCAACCACGTGTTTGCTAACCCAGCCATTAGGCGGCGCTGTTGAGCTCGGTGGCGGCTCATCCTGATCAGCACCCCGTCTCCCTTCATTCTGCCACTGCAAACCTTGTTCTGTGATAGGGTCGTTTTAGAACCCTGTTTCCCCTTACCCTCCTCATTACCATTCTCCCTCACTCCCTTTTCCCTCATTCGCATCATCCTTCTGAGAGCCCATGCTTCAGCATGTGTGGGATTTGAATGGATCAAGCATTTCACACACCCTTCTGCTCCCCTCGGTACTGTGCGATACCAAGTTCCTCGGCCAGTTCCTACTCTGTCACGGAGTCAAATTCTGCGTATCCCAAGTAGGACCCAAAACACTCGAGAAAACCGGTCACAACCTCCTCACAAGTATAGAAGGGTCCTTCCTTTCCACTGTCTGCAGTTATGCAAAACCTCCACTGTCACCTCTATTAGTCCAGCAGCTTCTCATGGTGCCTTCTGTACATCACCCAGTGTCCCCTGAGCGAGTGCCTGTTCCTCCGGCAGGGCTGAAGGGAAAGCTGAAGTTAGACAGAGAAGGGTTAGCTAAACTTCCTCTGTTTCATATAAACCGTGAGTTGTCCTGTCTGCTGAATGCACTGGGAAAGTTTCCGAGAATCATCTCTCATTCACCACTCCAGCACTCAATTGGGCCACGTCAAAGGGACAGAATACCGTGTCACACACGCCCCACACCCCCGGCTCTGGTGTGTCCTGCAGTCCCTCCATTACTACAGGCGCCATTGGGGCACTGAGTGCTGAAGGTTCCACCCACTCTCGGAAAAACCTGCTGGGAGGCGGGCCACTTCCCCAATAATCCTGGCTTTGACACTGTTAGTCCCGGAGTGCAGGGACAGAGGATGGCAGACGTGGCTGTTCCTCATGGAGATCGACTGTAGTGGGTTCCCGGCACGGCCAGCATGGAGGTTGCTGTCTGTGCTGGGCCTTGATGAAAAGAGCAAGAAGCAAGCAGCTGGCAGGATGGGGGAGGAAGCAGAAAGAGCCCCTGACTGGGTATGGAGCTGGAGGGAGGGGTTGAGCTGGATGTCAGGAACAGATGGGCAGTGACTTGGCCCTCACTTCTGATCCACCAGCTGGACAGTGTAGTGGTTACGGGTTGAAACACTCTGTGAAGGTTGGGCGTTACCTGACCACATCTGCCCCTGGCCAAAGGCTACGATTACCTCATCAGGTGACTGAAGAGAGCAACCCGGTGTGTGGTATAAGCGTCGCTTCATACGCTAAATCACCCCAATCTGCATCACCATCATCGTCCGTCCTCGCACATATCACTCCTCTCCGAGCTGAGAGTTCACTTTGCAGATTTTCCATCTGTTTTAAACACTTGCGATCAGCGCAGCCTTTCCTCTCAGCTGCCGATTTCTTCACGACATTCACAACAGCCGTAAATCCCGACCCTCCAGAGACCCTGACCCTCGACTCTCAAACTTTCCTAACCACTCCTCATAATCTGAACATTTCCTTCATAATTAACCATGAAAGTAATCTCTGAATCCCTGGGTTCTTCCTGTCCTTTCCCTTTCACAGTTTAATATCCTAACCTACTGTGTGGTTCAACTCGACACCAGGGTCCCAGACCACTTTTCTTTCTTTTCGAGTGCAACCCAGGGCGCGGAAATATGTTCACTGTTCATCAACTGAGATCAGTTTGGAAACTCACCAGGCAACTCGTAATTAATCACAGCTCGCACTTTATTGTTCCTGCACAAACAACAAAGTAACTATGTTGAACCCAGGCTAACAACTTAAAACATGAATTCCACTGTTCCCTCTGTAGTAATACACACCCTTACCACTTCTCAAATTCACAGCATTGAAACAGGGGATCCCACTGTATCCAAATGATCGATCATTTCTTCTCCAGACCCTTCCTTGGGGGTTTTTCCTTGTGATAGTTAGTCTCAGGAGTTATCACACCTTTGCATTTGAAACTCTTTACTTGTTTTGAAACAAGTTTTATTTGAAACATTTGAAACAACTCTTATCAGTTCAGAGGACGCATCTCATTCTTGTTGGCTGAAGTCCATCAGGCTGATGACGAACAGATTTCCATTGGATGCAGTCCAAGGGCTACACAACTTCATGCCAAAGGTAATTTCTTTTGTTCTCCTCAACAATGGTTCCAATGATTCCTTCTGCGACCTGCCACGGTACATAATACACACCTTATCTCAGAGTGACTTCAGGTTCAGAGATAACGAGATTCCTTCCGCAGACCTGCCACTGTACATAATACACACCTTATCTCAGAGTGACTTCAGGTTCAGAGATAACGAGATTCCTTCTGCGACCTGCCACGGTACATAATACACACCTTATCTCAGAGTGACTTCAGGTTCAGAGATAACGAGATTCCTTCCGCAGACCTGCCACTGTACATAATACACACCTTATCTCAGAGTGACTTCAGGTTCAGAGATAACGAGATTCCTTCTGCAGACCTGCCACTGTACATAATACACACCTTATCTCAGAGTGACTTCAGGTTCAGAGATAACAAGATTCCTTCTGCAGACCTGCCACTGTACATAATACACACCTTATAGATAGATAGATAGATAGATACTTTATTCATCCCCATGGGGAAATTCAACTTTTTTTCCAATGTCCCATACACTTGTTGTAGCAAAACTAATTACATACAATACTTAACTCAGTAAAAAAAATATGATATGCATCTAAATCACTATCTCAAAAAGCATTAATAATAGCTTTTAAAAAGTTCTTAAGTCCTGGCGGTAGAATTGTAAAGCCTAATGGCATTGGGGAGTATTGACCTCTTCATCCTGTCTGAGGAGCATTGCATCGATAGTAACCTGTCGCTGAAACTGCTTCTCTGTCTCTGGATGGTGCTATGTAGAGGATGTTCAGAGTTATCCATAATTGACCGTAGCCTACTCAGCGCCCTTCGCTCAGCTGAGTTAAACCCTCCAGTACTTTGCCCACGACAGAGCCCGCCATCCTTACCAGCTTATTAAGACGTGAGGCGTCCCTCTTCTTAATGCTTCCTCCCCAACACGCCACCACAAAGAAGAGGGCGCTCTCCACAACTGACCTATAGAACATCTTCAGCATCTCACTACAGACATCTCAGAGTGACTTCAGGTTCAGAGATAACGAGATTCCTTCTGCAGACCTGCCACTGTACATAATACACACCTTATCTCAGAGTGACTTCAGGTTCAGAGATAACGAGATTCCTTCTGCAGACCTGACACTGTACCTAATACACACCTTATCTCAGAGTGACTTCAGGTTCAGAGATAACGAGATTCCTTCTGCAGACCTGCCACTGTACATAATACACACCTTATCTCAGAGTGACTTCAGGTTCAGAGATAACGAGATTCCTTCTGCAAACCTGCCACTGTACATAATAAACACCTTATCTCAGTGACTTCAGGTTCAGAGATAACGAGATTCCTTCTGCAGACCTGCCAGTGTGCATAATACACACCTTATCTCAGAGTGACTTCAGGTTCAGAGATAACGAGATTCCTTCTGCAGACCTGCCACTGTACATAATTCACACCTTATCTCAGAGTGACTTCAGGTTCAGAGAAAACGAGATTCCTTCTGCAGACCTGCCACTGTACATAATACACACCTTATCTCAGAGTGACTTCAGGTTCAGAGATAACGAGATTCCTTCTGCAAACCTGCCACTGTACATAATAAACACCTTATCTCAGTGACTTCAGGTTCAGAGATAACGAGATTCCTTCTGCAGACCTGCCACTGTACATAATACACACCTTATCTCAGAGTGGCTTCAGGTTCAGAAATAATGAGATTCCTTCTGCAGACCTGCCACTGTACATAATACACACCTTATCTCAGAGTGACTTCAGGTTCAGAGATAACGAGATTCTTTCTGCAGACCTGACACTGTACCTAATACACACCTTATCTCAGAGTGACTTCAGGTTCAGAGATAACGAGATTCCTTCTGCAGACCTGACACTGTACATAATACACACCTTATCTCAGAGTGACTTCAGGTTCAGAGATAACGAGATTCCTTCTGCAGACCTGCCACTGTACATAATACACACCTTATCTCAGAGTGACTTCAGGTTCAGAGATAACGAGATTCTTTCTGCAGACCTGACACTGTACCTAATACACACCTTATCTCAGAGTGACTTCAGGTTCAGAGATAACGAGATTCCTTCTGCAGACCTGCCACTGTACATAATACACACCTTATCTCAGAGTGACTTCAGGTTCAGAGATAACGAGATTCCTTCTGCAAACCTGCCACTGTACATAATAAACACCTTATCTCAGTGACTTCAGGTTCAGAGATAACGAGATTCCTTCTGCAGACCTGCCACTGTGCATAATACACACCTTATCTCAGAGTGACTTCAGGTTCAGAGAAAACGAGATTCCTTCTGCAGACCTGCCACTGTACATAATACACACCTTATCTCAGAGTGACTTCAGGTTCAGAGATAACGAGATTCCTTCTGCAAACCTGCCACTGTACATAATAAACACCTTATCTCAGTGACTTCAGGTTCAGAGATAACGAGATTCCTTCTGCAGACCAGCCACTGTACATAATACACACCTTATCTCAGAGTGGCTTCAGGTTCAGAAATAATGAGATTCCTTCTGCAGACCTGCCACTGTACATAATACACACCTTATCTCAGAGTGACTTCAGGTTCAGAGATAACGAGATTCTTTCTGCAGACCTGACACTGTACCTAATACACACCTTATCTCAGAGTGACTTCAGGTTCAGAGATAACGAGATTCCTTCTGCAGACCTGCCACTGTACATAATACACACCTTATCTCAGAGTGACTTCAGGTTCAGAGATAACGAGATTCCTTCTGCAAACTTGCCACTGTACATAATAAACACCTTATCTCAGTGACTTCAGGTTCAGAGATAACGAGATTCCTTCTGCAGACCTGCCACTGTGCATAATACACACCTTATCTCAGAGTGACTTCAGGTTCAGAGATAACGAGATTCCTTCTGCAGACCTGCCACTGTACATAATTCACACCTTATCTCAGAGTGACTTCAGGTTCAGAGAAAACGAGATTCCTTCTGCAGACCTGCCACTGTACATAATACACACCTTATCTCAGAGTGACTTCAGGCTCAGAGATAACGAGATTCCTTCTGCAGACCTGCCACTGTACATAATACACAACTTATCTCAGAGTGACTTCAGGTTCAGAGATAACGAGATTCCTTCTGCAGACCTGCCACTGTACATAATACACACCTTATCTCAGAGTGACTTCAGGTTCAGAGATAACGAGATTTCTTCTGCAGACCTGACACTGTACATAATACACACCTTATCTCAGAGTGACTTCAGGTTCAGAGATAACGAGATTCCTTCTGCAAACCTGCCACTGTACATAATACACACCTTATCTCAGTGACTTCAGGTTCAGAGATCACGAGATTCCTTCTGCAGACCTGCCACTGTGCATAATACACACCTTATCTCAGAGTGACTTCAGGTTCAGAGATAATGAGATTCCTTCTGCAGACCTGCCACTGTACATAATACACACCTTATCTCAGAGTGACTTCAGGTTCAGAGATATCGAGATTCCTTCTGCAAACCTGCCACTGTACATAATACACACCTTATCTCAGAGTGACTTCAGGTTCAGAGATATCGCGATTCCTTCTGCAGACCTGCCACTCTACATAATACACACCTTATCTCAGAGTGACTTCAGGTTCAGAGATAACGAGATTCCTTCTGCAAACCTGCCACTGTACCTAATACACACCTTATCTCAGAGTGACTTCAGGTTCAGAGATATCGCGATTCCTTCTGCAGACCTGCCACTCTACATAATACACACCTTATCTCAGAGTGACTTCAGGTTCAGAGATAACGAGATTACTTCTGCAAACCTGACAATGTACATAATACACAGTTTATGTGAGGGTGATCTCAGGCTTACAACGGGAATACCAGAAACTTGTTGTTTTCAGTTGATTTGATTAGGTTATCCCATAGCAATTAGTTCACAAAATGGGGGTTACAGAGCAGCTTCACAAAATGGCAGCCTCGATTCCTTCGACCTCATGGCAAGAACACAGACAATTGAACACTCCACTTCCACTGTCATTGACCCATTCACGTTTGATGTTTTCTTGCATTCGTTAATTAATTCCTGACCGACAATGGTGTATTTTGGTGCAGAGCAGTCAGGGTGGGATGCTCCTCCTGTCAGATGTGGGAACTCTGGACATCTGACAGTTTTCCAATGACTATTTGCAGGAAGTGCACCCAATCACAGCGCCTGACTGACTGGTTCAGGGAGTTGGATGTACTCAGGATCATTCGGGAGCCTGAAGATACTAGCAATGAAACATCTGAAGAGATGGCCACACCCAGAGTACAAGCTTCGGATAGGAGATGCGTGACCACCAGCAGAGGTAAGGGTCATTAGGAAGACAGTGCAGGGCTGTCCTGTGGGCGTTCTCCTCAGCAGAACACCCTGTTGGATACTGCTGGGTGGGTGGGGAGTTGATCCATTGGGGCATGGAAGCAACAGAAAGGCCGGCAGCACTGTCCACTCTGAAGCTTAACAGGGAAGTGTAAATTTAAGCCTTGTGGCAGTTATAGGAGATGATAGTCAAGGGAGAGAAAGGAGATTCTGTTGATGTGGACGGGATTTAAATTAGAACTGATTTCTGCGTCACAGATCTAAACCATTAAACTCCAGTCCCATTAAACGTGAACATTAGCTGAGGAATACCTCCCACGCCCAGTGACCAGAGTGCAGAACTGGGTTTGATAAACAGCAGTAATTGCCGAGTTCGGCACCAACAGTCACTTTTGAACTTGATTCAGCAACTGTGATGGTGAAATATCCAGCCTGTAGCCTGTCGCCTGTTTAAACATTTTCCCCAGTGTGAACTCGGTAGTGCGTAACAAGGTGGAATGACTGAGAGAATCTCTTCCCACATTCGGAGCAGGAGAATGGCCTCTCCCCAGTGTGGACTCGTCGGTGTGTCTGTAAGTCTGATGACTGACTGAATCTCTTTCCACATTCAGAACAGGCGTACGGCCTCTCTCCAGTGTGAATACGCTGATGTATCATCAGTTGAGATGACTGAGTAAATCCCCTTCCACAGTCTGAGCAGGGGAACGGTCTGTCCCCAGTGTGAACTCGTTGATGCACCTTCAGTTGATATGACCGAATAAACCCTTTCCCACAGTCTGAGCAGATGAACAGCCTCTCCCCAGTGTGAATTCGCTGATGTGTCTTCAGTTCAACTGACCGAGTAAATGCCTTCCCACAGTCTGAGCAGGTGAACGGCCTCTCTCCAGTGTGGACTCGCTGGTGCACCTGTAGGTCAGATAAATGAACAAATCTCTTCCCACATTCAGAGCAGGAAAATGGCCTCTCTCCAGTGTGAATTCGCTGATGTACCATCACTTGAGATGACCGAGTAAATGCCTTCCCACAGTCTGAACAGGTGAATGGCCTGTCTCCAGTATGAACTCGCCGGTGGGCCTGTAGCCTGGATGAGTCAGTGAATTTCTTCCCACAGTCTGAGCAGGTGAATGGCCTCTCCCCAGTGTGAATTCGCTGATGTACCTTCAGTACAGATGAATGAGTGAATCCTTTCCCACAGTCTGAGCAGGTGAATGGCCTCTCCCCAGTGTGAATTCGCTGATGTTCCTTCAGTACAGATGACTGAGTGAATCCTTTCCCACAGACTGAGCAGGTGAATGGCCTCTCCCCAGTGTGAACTCGCTGATGTACCTTCAGTTGAGATGACCGAATAAACCCTTTCCCACAGTCTGAACAGGTGAACGGCCTCTCCCCAGTGTGAGTTCGCTGATGTATCTTCAGTTCAGATGACCAAGTGAATCCCTTCCCACAGTCTGAGCAGGTGAATGGCTTCTCCCCAGTGTGAAGTGACTGGTGTCTCTGCAGTTGAGATGACTGAGTGAATCCCTTCCCACAGTCTGAGCAGGTGAACGGCCTCTCCCCAGTGTGAGTTCGCTGATGTATCTTCAGTTCAGATGACCAAGTGAATCCCTTCCCACAGTCTGAGCAGGTGAATGGCTTCTCACCAGTGTGAACTCGCTGGTGTGTCAGTAGGCTGGATGACCGAGTGAATCCCTTCCCACAATCAGCGCAGGTGAATGACATCTTATCAGTGTGAACTCGCTGGTGTGCATGCAGGTCAGATGAGTGAGTGAAGATTCACACACTTCCCACACTTTTTTGTCAATTCATAAGTCAAATGTCAGATGTAGTAAACCCCTTGCACAATCAATGCAGTTGAAGAACTGATCTCCAGTGAACAAATGCTGGTGTGTTCTCAGCTCCCCGGTTCCAGTGGATTTCACTGAGTTACAACAGAAAACTTCATTTCAGACACAAAGCACTTTTCCAGCTGTGATAACATAATTCTTCATCTTCACTTTAACAGTGATACATTGTTAAATATCTAGCAACTCCTTAAATATCTGGGCAGAGACAACAAACTGACATGTTGTTCTGTTTAAAATTCCCGTACACGATTTTTGCCATTTCTAATCTGTAAAAAATATTTACAAAAGACATCAATGAGTGAAAGTCATCATTCAGAGAAGTGTATGGTCATCCACTTTGTTAGAGGCAATGGGAGTGCAGACTATTTTCTCAATGGAGAGGAAATAATGTTGAAGAGTACGAGAATATAAAAGCAAGGATGTGTTGTTGAGTATTTATAAAATGTGGCCTCACTTGGACTGTTGAGAGCAGATTCAGGCCCCTTAAGTAGAACAGATGTGCTTACATTGCAGAGCGTTCAAAGGAAGTTTACAAAAATATTTCTGTAATTATAAGGTTTGTCAGATGAAGAACACTTGATGGCTCGGGGCCTCTACTCACTGGAGTTCAGAATAATGAAGGGGCCCTCATTGAAATCTATCGAACATTGAAAAGTCTCGATAGAGTGGATGTGGAGAGTATGTTGACAAGAGTGGAGGAGTCTAAGACCAGAGGACACAGCCTCAAAATCGAGCTTTGTTCTTTCAGAATGAAGATGAGGAGGAATTTCTTTAACCGGAGCGTGGTGAATCTGTGGAATTTGTTGTTATGAGTTGCTCTGGAGGCCAAGTAATTGGGTATATTTTAGGGAAGAGGGTGATGGATTCTTGATTAGTCAGGGATGAAGGGATATGGGGAGAAGGCAGGAGAGTGGGGCTGAGAGGGAAATGGATCAGCTGTAATGAAATGCTGGAGCAGACTCGATGGGCCAAACGACCTCATTCTGCTCCTGTATCTGATTAATTTTCACAGCCGATATATTATGAGATAATTTTAGTTTCCTTTCTGAGCTCTGACATCACACTGTTACAGCGAGGATCAACCCAAGTTGGGGGAAAAACTCACCTTCTAACTGTTCATGGTGCCAGCAACTGGTCTGTCCATCGAATTCCCCGACAGTTTTCCTGTCTGTGTGAGAATGGGACGTTCAATCTGTGACTTGGCCCAGTCTGATTCCTTCCATTAGTATTAATCTCTGTCCCATATTATTCCGAGCTGCGCAGTAACTGAAATCCTCCCACAAAGAGAGCCTTTGTTGCTGCACAGCTGGTATTTTGTTTGTGCCGTGCTGTTTTCAGGCTGTGTTAACATTTAACCTTCAGACAAATGGTCGGTCCATACGATGTGAGAAAAATAAATTAGAGAAAACATTGGTATTATTTCAAGTTCTGGTCATGTACGGCAGCACTACAAAGAGCATGTGATGTTACACGGCAAACCCTGGAGCGTTTCAAATTACTCTGCCCCTCCGCACAGGTGATTGACGGCGGAGAGCCCATCAGAGGGAATGCCAATGAACATGATGGGGAGGGCAGTCCTCGTTCACATTGGAGTATGGCATATTTGTGATGAGAACGCTACAGGTCACTTGTTATCCAGGCCAAAGGTAATTGGTATCATTATGTACCCAAAGCGAATGGTACTAAACATGTTCTCACAGGTGGAAAGGTCCAGATCAAGATGGAACAAAGGTGATTTCCACAAGGACTAAAACTGATGTAAGGATTTTGTTTCCTTCTTTTCATACAGTAAAAATTGACATTTTCATTGACTGGAAGGTCAGCTCCTCAGTGCTCGGTGGTGCGCGAGTGATCCATCTACTCCCCTTCCCTCCCCTTGCGATTCTAAATACGGCCTACGGACTAACGGGGAAAACGCTGGCCCTGTCATCTATGGCTGCCTCTTTACCCAGAAACCCCCACGAGGAAGAGACCCATCTATCCGCCACGGCTCCAGCGCCTTCGCTGCTCAGCAGAAAGTTCCCCGGAGCCCTCGTAGAGAGAGAGGGAAAGGACTTGGACTGTCCCGGGGAGAGGAGGAAAGGTGTGTCCGGAGCTGACAGTAATTGGACTTCAGTCGCGGTTCGGACGCCGGTACCGATAATAACCCGCCTAGATCCCCGCTCCTACCTGCCGCCGAGTCTCCGAGCCTTTTGTCCACCGTGCGCACGCGCGCGAAACTCCCCGCCACCCTTACGCATGCGCATGTGATCGCCTGGTCACGGACGGCGATTTCTGGAACTGACAGGAGAAAGTCTGCAAAGTTCGACACGGCCGAACAGGACTGGGAATGAAGAATTAAAATGCTTGCTGACTGGTAAGTCACACTTGTGGAGGATGGTGCGAAGTTGCTTCTGATTGATGACTGCACCCTCAGGGTGGCGGAGCAACAACTTATATTCTGCCCTGGTGCCTTCAAACGAGATGAACGAGTGCACCAGTCTTGTCTGTTTGAATCCAGAGCCCAAGAAAAGCTCTCTTTCGTGTCTCCGTCGTCTTTGACCCCCTGAAGAACTGTTTCTGAGTGACAGCTAAGATCCACCTGCAATTCCTCGGCCCACTTTCCCAACTGGTCTCGATCTCACTTATCTTAGACAACCCTCACTTTCTCCACACACCGGTTTTGGTGACATCCACAACCTCACTAATTGTTTGATCTGCATTCTCCAAATAATTAACACACATCATTGTCCAGTTGTAAGCGGGTGAATTTACTTTCTCTTTCATCTCCCGGGGGACAAGACTGCCTGGACCCGGGGGGGGGGGGGAGGGGGGAGGGAAACACGGGCTTTCAGTGTCTGAGCCGGTGAGGAAGCCGTGAGTGGCCAGTCCACAAGACAAGACAGCAGATCCCCTCGGCAATCAAACCGATCCTCATCAGGCCTGTCCCTCCGTGTCCAATCCCCCTCTCAGTGCGAACTCAATCGCCACTGCCACTCCTTCAATGGGGCGACTGAATCGTGCAGACGGTGTGAAACCACCTCCTTTGCCTCGGGACCATTTCCATTCCACCCATCCTCGGGCAAAGGAGGTGGTTTTAAATTTGTTTTTACATTGGTTTATTTCTGATTTTAAAAGTTGTCATTTCTGTGTACTGATGTCTGTTTGTCATCCTGACCAGTTCTGCCTGAAGTTGTTTGGCCTGATCGTTTCTTGGTGAAATTTGACAATGGCTTCTCCCCGGGTTTGGACCTTCAAGTCCGTATCTCAACAGGAACCGTCCCTGCTCCCACTCCAGGCTCAGTCGAGAGTGACTCTACTGGCACTAGAGACGGCCCAGTCCCTGACATCCCAGACTGCACCGTCGGGTAAACCCCGTTACAACTGATAGCAGGACCTCCCAGAATAAAGGACGAGCCCTTGTCTGGCATCTACTGGCTCTGAGATATCTCTACCCACTCGTACAAGTACAACACTGACCACCCCCCCCCCACCAAGCGCCGACACCTACCGTCAGTGTGTCCATCACCAGGGGCACACATCATGTTCTCTGGTGGCACGAAACCAGCCCGAAGACCCCGGTCTCCGGTTGGCAGCAGCTCATTTGAGGGACCCGCCATTTGGGCTCCACCTCATTTGGGGGCCGACGTTTTGTGGGTGGGTGAAGCTCATTTCACACTCCTGTGACCCTCTGAGTGAAGAGGTATCCCCTCATGTGCCCCATAAACTCCCCACCTTTCACCCTTAACCCCTTGTCAAGTATCTCTCTGCTGAGATTCACAGAACACAATCCCAACACTGAGTGTTTCTTCATCAAGCAGCTTTATTCTTTATTACCTGCAGGGGGTAAGTTCACCTCCAATCTCACCAGGGATGGGAGGGGACTTCAAACACAGCGTTTACAAAATATTCCTTCTGTACATAAGAACGAGACGAGGTTACTGTTTCCAGCGAGCTCCGTATTCCCGATACATTTGTTGTTGCTGCCATCTCCGGTTGAGTCGTCTCCGCTACTTCCTCATTTCTGCACAGCGTTCAGTGTTTGCAGTCACGAGTTCCTTTAGTGAGCACATTTCTTGTCGTTTCTTCCGGCTACTTTAGTCACCTACATATATTGCATATACTAGCTCAGCACTCCGGGGTTTGTACAGCTCCATTTTGTCTCATCAGATACTCACAATAAAATGCAAAGTTCAGTATATATTTCCCCATTCCCTCCTCTTTGTTGTCCCATGACAACAGACATCCAATATCATCAGAACTTACGAAGTGAATGATGTCTTTAAGGCGAAAATACTTCAGATCTCAGGGCTTTCCTTTCCCTTATATCCTACCAGTTACCTATGAGTACCCGGAACCCTGATGTCCCCTCGTTTCGGTCACACGGAAGAGAAAAGAATCATAATCTGATTATTATTATTACTCTAATGGTTATTCCATAATGTAAAATGGTATTCTCTCATCCAGAGTCCCAAAATGTCTTCCTGAGGGGTTATCATTGTGGAACTGTACAATGTAAACCAGTATCCCACCACCCTCCCAGAGTCCCAAATGGCCACCGGCTTCCTGAGGGGTTATCATTGTGGAACTGTACAATGTAAACCAGTATCCCACCGTCCTCCCAGAGTCCCAAATGCCCACCGGCTTCCTGAGGGGTTATCATTGTGGAACTGTACAATGTAAACCAGTATCCCACCATCCTCCCAGAGTCCCAAATGGCCACCGGCTTCCTGGGGGGTTATCATTGTGGAACTGTACAATGTAAATCAGTATCCCACCATCCTCCCAGTGTCCCAAATGGCCACCGGCTTCCTGAGGGGTTATCATTGTGGAACTGTACAATGTAAACCAGTAACCCACCATCCTCCCAGAGTCCCAAATGGTCACCGGCTTCCTAAGGGGTTATCATTGTGGAACTGTACAATGTAAACAGGTATCCCACCATCCTCCCAGAGTCCCAAATGACCACCGGCTTCCTGAGGGGTTATCATTGTGGAACTGTACAATGTAAACCAGTATCCCACCATCCTCCCAGAGTCCCAAATGGTCACCGGCTTCCTGAGGGGTTATCATTGTGGAACTGTACAATGTAAACCAGTATCCCACCATCCTCCCAGAGTCCCAAATGGCCACCGGCTTCCTGAGGGGTTATCATTGTGGAAATGTACAATGTAAACCAGTATCCCACCATCCTCTCAGAGTCCCAAATGGCCACAGGCTTCCTGAGGGGTTATCATTGTGGAACTGTACAATGTAAACCAGTATCCCACAATCCTCCCAGAGTCCCAAATGGTCACCGGCTTCCTGAGGGGTTATCATTGTGGAACTGTACAATGTAAACCAGTATCCCACCATCCTCCCAGAGTCCCAAATGGCCACCGGCTTCCTGAGGGGTTATCATTGTGGAACTGTACAATGTAAACCAGTATCCCACCATCCTCCCAGAGTCCCAAATGGCCACCGGCTTTCTGAGGGGTTATCATTGTGGAACTGTACAATGTAAACCAGTAACCCACCATCCTCCCAGAGTCCCAAATGGCCACCGGCTTCCTGAGGGGTTATCATTGTGGAACTGTACAATGTAAACCAGTATCCCACCATCCTCCCAGAGTCCCAAATGGCCACCGGCTTCCTGAGGGGTTATCATTGTGGAACTGTACAATGTAAACCAGTATCCCACCATCCTCCCAGAGTCCCAAATGGCCACCGGCTTTCTGAGGGGTTATCATTGTGGAACTGTACAATGTAAACCAGTAACCCACCATCCTCCCAGAGTCCCAAATGGCCACCGGCTTCCTGAGGGGTTATCATTGTGGAACTGTACAATGTAAACCAGTATCCCACCATCCTCCCAGAGTCCCAAATGGCCACCGGCTTCCTGAGGGGTTATCATTGTGGAACTGTACAATGTAAACCAGTATCCCACCATCCTCCCAGAGTCCCAAATGGCCACCGGCTTTCTGAGGGGTTATCATTGTGGAACTGCTCTCCCACTTCTCTCATTCTATCTGCTGCCTCTCAAATATAATCCATCAGGTGAGTTACATTTTCAGATTTGTCTGGTGTGTTGGTGCAACGTCCAATTAATGCACACGCACCCCACTTTTTATCTAATATAAAGTCTAGGGTGGCTGGAAAACGATGCTGGAGAGGCAGTGATGGGAGACAAGGAAATGGCAGACAAACTGAATAAGTATGTTGTGTCTGTCTTCACTGAGGAAGACACCAGCATAATGGTGGAACTTCCAAGTGTCAGGAGTCAGAAGTTTGCAAAGTTACCAGAACCAGAGTGAAGGTTCTTGAGAAACTGAGAGGCCAAGTTAGATAAATCACGTGACCCAGGTGGTGTACACCCCAGGGTTCTGAAAGAGGTGGCTAAAAAGATTGTGGACCCATTAGTAATGAACATTCAAGAATCACAAGGTTCTGGAATAGTTTGGCAAGAATGGAAAATTGCAAATGTCACTCGACTCTTCAAGAAGGGAGAGTGGCAGAAGAAAGGAAACTATAGGCCAGTCAGTCTCTCCTCAGTGATTGGAAAAATGCTGGAGTCGATTATTAATGATAAGGTCTGAGAGTACCGTGTCACAAGATAAAATAGGCCATAGTCAGCATGGTTTCCTGAAGGGAAAATCTTGCCTGACAAACCTGTTGAAATTATTTTAAGAAATAACAAGCAGGATAGACAAAGTAGAATCGATTGATGTTGTTCACCTGGATTTTCATACGGCTTTTGACATGATGCCTGACATGAAGCTGCTTTAACAACCCACGAGCCCATGGTATTGCAGGAAAGATTCCAGCATGGACAGAGCCGTGGCTGATTGAGAGGAAGCAAAGAGTGGGTATAAAGGGAGCCTCCTGACGAGTGGGTTCCACAGTGGTCTGTGTTGGGACTGATACTCTTTATGTTAAGTGTCAGTGATGTGCATGATGAAACTAATGACCTTGCTGCAAAGTTTTCAGACGATATGAAGATGGTTGAGGGTCAGGTCATTTTAAGGAAATAGAGAGGCTATGGAAGGTCTTCAACAGATGAGGAGAATGGGCAAAGAAGTGTCAGATGGAATACAGTGTCAACATGCACTTTGGTAGCAGAAATGACAGGGCTGACTATTTTCTAAATTGTTCCTAAAGGTCAATTTGCAGATCGAGTCTGTGGTGAAGAAGGCAAATGTAATGTCAGCATTCATTTCAAGATGAATGGAATATAAACGCAGGGATGTAATGCTGAAAATTTTGTAAGCACTGGTGAGGCCTCACTGGGAGTACTGTGAGCAGTTTTGGACACCTTATCTTAGAAAAGATGTGCTGAAACTGGAGAGTGTCCAAAGGAGATTCACGTAAATGATTCCCAAATTAAACGTGTTGTCATATGAAGAGTATTTGATGGCTCTGGGCCTGTGTTGATTGGAATTCAAAAGAATGAGAGGAGACCTAATTGAAATATATCAAATAGTGAAAGGATTAATAGAGTGGATATGGAGAGGATGTTTCCTATCTTGGGAGAGTCTAAGACCAAAGGACACAGCCTCAGAATAGAGGGGTGTCCTTAGAATGGAGAAGAGGAGGAATTCCTTTAGCCAGAGAGTAATGAATCTATGGACTCTATGGATCATGAATCATTGGCAGATGTGGAGGCCAAATCTTCATGTACATTTAAGGCAGAGGTTGATAGTTTCTTGATTGGTCAGGGCATGATGGGCTACCAGGAGAAGGCAGGAGATTGGGGCCAAGAGGGAAATTGGATCAGCTAAAATGAAATGGCGGAGCAGACTCGATGGGCCAAATGGCCTAATTCTGCTCCTATATCGTATGGTCGTAAAGCAACCTCTCATTTAACGTCAGCAAGAGCCAGGAGCTGATTATTGACTTCAGGAGGAGGAAACAGGAGATCCGTGAGCCAGTGCTCATCAGAGATCAAAGGCGGAGAGGGTCAGCAACCTTAAATTCCTCAATGTCATCACTTTCCAGGATCTGTCTTGAGCCCAGCATCGAAGTGCAATTACGAAGAAAGCACAGCAACATCTCCATTTCCTTAGAAGCCTGCAAAGATTCAGCATGACATCTAAAACCTTGCCAAACTTCTACAGATGTGTGTGAGAATATGTTCAGTGGTTACATCATGGCCTGGTATGGAAACACCAAAGCCCTTGAAAGGAAAATCCTACAGAAAGTAGTGGATACGGCCCAGTACATCACGGGTAAAACCCTCCCCACCACTGCGCACATTTCTCTGGTGCGCTGTCATAGGAAAGCTACATCTATCATCAAGGAGCCCACCAAGTGGCACATGATCTCTTCTCACTGATGCCATCAGGAAGAAAGAGCAGGCGTCTCAGGACCCACACCACCAGGTTCAGGAACTGTTATCACCCTTCAATCATCAAGTTCTTCAAACAGAGGGGATAATCTTACTCAAATTCAATTGCCCCATCACTGAGCTGTTCCTATAACCAATGGAAACTTTCGCAGATTCTTCATCTCCTGTTCATGATAATTATTTCTTACTTATTATTTTCTATTTAATATTTGCACAGTCTGTTGTCTTTTGCACATTGTATTTTATCTACGATGTTGGGTTTGGGCTTTCATTGATTCAATCATGATTCTTGGATTTACTGAGTTTGTCCGAAAAAAAACAATCTCAGGATTGAACATGGTGACATGCGTGTACTTCGAGAATAAATTTACTTGGTAAATTTTGAAATCTACAATTAAATCTGTAAATACTCTCTCAAACACACGTGTGATTTGTAATTTCTAAAGGTTCAGCATTTACTGGCTAAATTATTTGGCTCTGATCAGAATGATCGTCCCATCACTATGACCCCTCTTCTGAGGTACCCCAGCTACAGGAAAGATTCCTGAATCAAACTGGGATCACTGCTTCAAGCGTGCACACACACACACAGATACACAGCATTGATGAAGTGCTTTGAGGGTTTGGTCATGTATAGAATCAACTGCCTGTGCATGGACCTGGACCCAATGCAATTTGCCGATTGCCACAATATGTCTACAGCAGATGCAATCTCACTGGCTCTCCACTCGGCCTTAGATCACCTGGACAATAGCAATACACAAGTCAGGCTGCTGATTACAGCTCAGCTCCAAAACCTGGACCTCTGTACCTCCTTCTGCACCTGGATCCTCACCAGGAGACCACAGTCTGTGTGGATCAGAAATAACATCTCCTCCTTGCTGACAATCAACACTGGCACACCTCACCGATGTGTGCTCAGTCCACTGCTCTACTCTCTCAACACCACGTCTGTGTGGCTAGGCTCATCTATAAACTTGCCGAATACACAACTATTGTTGGTGGAATTTCAGACGGTGACGAGGAGGAGTACAGGAGTGAGATAGATCAGCAAGTTGAGTGGTGTCGCAGCAACAACCTTGCACTCAACATCATGAATTGATTGTGGATTCAGGAAGGGGAAGTCGAGGGAACACACACCAGTCCTCATCGTGGGATCAGAAGTGAAAAGGGTGAGCAGCTTCCATTTCCTGCCTGTCAACATCTCTGAGGAACTATCCTGGGCCCAACATATTGATGCGGTTACAATGAAGGCACAACATCAGCTATATTTCATTCGGAGATTGAGGGGTATCGGTCTGTTACTAAAGACACTTGCAAATTTCTACAGATGTACTGTGGAGAGCATTCTAACTGGTTGCATCACTGCCTGGTGTAGAGAGGCCACTGCACAGGATCGGAAAATGCTGCAGAAAGTTGTAAACTCAGCCAGCTCCTTCATGGGCACTGGACTCCACAGCATCCAGGACACATTCAAAAGATGATGCCACAAAAAGGTGGCATCCATCATTAAGGACCCCCATCACCCAGGACATGCCTTCGTCTCATTGCTACCATCAAGGAGGATGTACAGGACCCTGGAGACACACTCACTGGTTCAGGAACAGCTTCTTCTCCACTGTCAGATTTCTGAATGGACAAAGGACCCAGGAACAACCCCTCAGGATTTTCCCTCTCGTTTTGCACTACATTTTAAATATAATTTTACACATTCTAATTGTAATCTGCAGTTTTTATTACTAAATATTGCAATGTACTGCTGACAAATTTCACCACATACGCCAGTGATATTAAACCTGATTCCGATACACAAACACACACAGCTGGGCTCAGACATACAACACTCCCACATTCCTCCCTTTGTGACACCCTGCTTGCTCCGTGGCCCCCGGTATGAAGCTCAAACTGTTGCAACACCTGTCATTTAAAGTCATGGCTGAGGCTGTGTTGTGTCTGTTCACTGTTTGAGTTCGATATTAAATGAAGAGCATTGAATGGGAAGGAAGGTTTGAATACAAGAATAATGATCTCCTCTGAAGGTATGTGGGGTCCTGGTGAGAGCGTACATGGAACACTGTGCACGGATCTGGTCTCCCTCCCAGAGTCAGCCTGTGGGATGAAGGGAATGAAGAGATTTCCCAGTTTGATTTAGGAGGTGAGGTCGTGTCCTCGGAGAGATTATACTGACCGGGCCTGTCTCAAAATTAGAGAAATAAGAGGTCGTCTGACTGAGACAGACACAGTCTCACAGGGTATTGACAGGGTAGAGGCAGGAATGATGTTTCCTTTGACTGTGGTGAGGAACCGGGGTCACAGAATCCGAGTTCACCACAGCACGACTGAGATGAGGAGAAATTTCCTCACCCAGAGGGCAGTGAATCTTTGGAATTTTCTCCACAAGGTTTCTAAATCCGAAGGACAAATTTTGGGGCTCTGCGATGCTGGGAACGTTGCGCGAAAGTGGCGCTGAGGTCAAAGATCAGGCATGTTCTGAGTGAAAGGCAGAACAGACACAAAGGGCCGAATGGCCTGCTCCAGTTTCCTTTTTCTAAAGACCGAGTTTACCTTTGCGGCTGGTTCTCCCTTGACCTTTAGCCTGTCCTTTTGCACAGGGGAGTGCTCACAGCACCGGAGTTCCATCGGCAGCCGCTACGGGCCAGCTCCCGTATCCCAGCAGCAGGAGACAGGACTGGGAGGGAACTCCGGACAATAGGCCCCGATCCACGGCGGGGAAAGACCGGGCACCCTCTGTGTGGCTGAAACATCTCACGGAATCTCCGCCCGAATCTTCACCTCCGCCATCAGAAGGATTCAAAACTCCGGCCGCTGTTGCAGCCTTTACCCGGGGAGCTGCTCCCAATCTCGGGTCTCTCACCGGGTCCACTCGTTCCCGATTCCAAACTTCGGTCCGGTCCGAGCGCTCAGCATCCCGCCCACTGACACACCACAGCCAATGGAGGCAAGATACTCCCAGCGGTGGTCGCTGATTGGCTGTGAGTGTGTCTGAGGACGGGCTGCTACCGGGAGCTGGAGCTGTCAGTCACAGTTTGCTCTCAGAATCATAGCAAGTTCCCCGAGGCTCAAAGTTCAAAGTAAATTTTATTATCAGAGTACATATAAGTCACCACATACAACTCCTACAAACATACAGAGACAAAGCTACAGAACGGTAACTATATCTGGATCACTGAAAGATCAACCAGAGTGCAGAAGACAACAAACTTCGCCAATGCAAATAAACAACGAGAAGATGAAATAACCGCAGCGGCTGCCGATAGATGTCCGGTGCTCTCAGCGCTCCCTGTTCAATCTGACAGGACAAGAAACAGTAAGGCGCAAAGGTAAACTCGTGTTTCAGAAAATAAGAAATAGAGAAGGCGTGGCCATTCGGCTCCTTGCGCCTCTTCTGCCCTTCACTCAGAACATGCTTGACTTTTGACCTCAGCACCACTTTCCTGCAACTTTCCATCAACGCTGAGCCCCAGGATATGTCTGTTCAATTTAGAAACCTTGTGGAGATAATTGCAATGATTCACTGCACTCTGGGTGAGGAAATTTCTGCTCATCTCAGTCCTGCTGAGTTGTCCTCGGATTTTGAGTCTGTGAGCGCTGGTTCCACACCTTATGGGAAACATCATTCCAGCCTTTCCGCTGTAAATATCCTGTGAGATTGTACTTCTCTAATTCTGAGACAGGAATGTGATCTGTCTCAGTCAAACCACCTCTTATTTCACTCATTTTGAGACAGTCCCAGTACGATGATTTGTTGTGGGAGCATCTCTATGGACAGCAGGTGAGTGCAGTTATCCTGTGTTGTTCCACAGCCTGATGGCTGAGGGGTAGTAATTGTTCCTGACCCTGGAGGGGCGAGTCCAGAGGCTCTCGTACCTTCTACCTGATTACAGCAGTGAGAAAAGAGCCTGCCTGTGTGGTGAGCCTGATCACAGCCGCTTGTATCGCCGTCCCCTCTGGCCTGCCCTATCCGAGACCAAAGGGATTGGGGAGAGTAAATGTGGTACTCTGTCGAGTATCACTTTGATCCATCCCCTCTGGCCTGCCCTATCCGGGACCAAAGGGATTATGGAGAGTGAATGTGGTACTCTGTCGAGTATCACTGTGATCCTTCCCCTCTGGCATGCCCTATCCTGGACCAAAGGGATTTTGGAGAGTAAATGCGGTACTCTTGTCGATTATTACTGTGATCCGTCCCCTCTGGCCTGCCCTATCTATGACCAAAGGGACTGTGGAGAGTAAATGTTTTACTCTGTCGAGTATCACTGTGATCCGTCCCCTCTGGCCTGCCCTATCCGGGAGCAAAGGGATTGTGGAGAGTAAATGTGGTACTCTGTCGATTATCACCGTGATCCGTCCCCTTTGGCCTGCCCTATCCGGGACCAAAGGGATTGTAGAGAGTAAATGTGGTACTCTGTCGAGTATCACTGTGATCCGTCCCCTCTGGCCTGCCCTATCCGGGACCAAAGGGATTGTGGAGAGTAAATGTGGTACTCTGTCGAGTATCACTGTGATCCGTCCCCTCTGGCCTGCCCTATCCGGGAACAAAGGGATTGTGGAGAGTAAATGTGGTACTCTGTCGAGTATCACTGTGATCCGTCCCCTCTGGCCTGCCCTATGCGGGACCAATGGGATTGTGGAGAGTAAATTTGTTACTCTGTCGAGTATTACTATGATCTGGGCTCTCTTCCTGCCTCTTATTATTCTTGTCTGTGATTGCAGTGCGAATCTCTGGCCCAATGTCCCCTCTTTCTACAAACCCCGTTTCTGTCTTTAGCCAAGTGTCCTCTTCAACTGCACCGTCCGCACGATCCTGCCACCCGTTCTGGGTTCTTCGTCAGGACCCGAACTCCATCTCCTCACTACCAGTTCTCTGTGCACACTGCCGCTTTTCCGCAGTCCTTTTAAAGAGTCAATAGCGCTCCATATTCATCAGAATTTATTTCACCCGGGGCCAGGTCTGACACAGCGAATTGAGATTAGTTAACTTAAAGGAGTGGGCAGGCTTGGGTCTGAGACAGTTTAGAAAAGTCTGCACTGCCAGCTGGACATACTGATCTGTCCAGGGGTTTGCCGGCATTGGACTCTCACGTATCCTTAAAACGAGCTATAAAGTACGCAAGGGATTCTCCTTTTTTCTGTCGTTATCGGGTAAATTCACCAAAATCCGCATGCAGTCGGGCTGTCATTCAAATGGGTTCCCTTACCTCAGCGACCCACCGTGCCATGGCTTGTATTACATCAGCCCCTCTGGTGGCTCCCGGTCACCTTCGGGTATCTGCCTGGGAAAGGGGAACCCACTCCCTGTCCCTGCCCGAGAGGTTCCATATATAACCCAGAGGAGTGGCACAAGTCCCCGGGCAGGGTCTGGAAAGGGGAACCCACTCACTGTCCCTGCACGAGAGGTTCCATATATAACCCTGAGGAGTGGAACAAGTCCCCCGGCAGGGTCTGGAAAGGGGAACCCACTCCCAGTCCCGGTCCGAGAGGTTCCATATATAACACTGAGGAGTGGCACAAGTCCCCGGGCAGGGTCTGGAAAGGGGAACCCACTCCCTGTCCCTGCCCGAGAGGTTCCATATATAACCCTGAGGAGTGGCACAAGTCCCCGGGCAGGGTCTGGAAAGGGGAACCCACTCCCTGTCCCTGCCCGAGAGGTTCCATATATAACCCTGAGGAGTGGCCAAGTCCCCGGGCAGGGTCTGGAAAGGGGAACCCACTCCCTGTCCCTGTCCGAGAGGTTCCATATATAACCCTGAGGAGTGGCACAAGTCCCCGGGCAGGGTCTGGAAAGGGGAACGCACTCCCTGTCCCTGTCCGAGAGGTTCCATATGTAACACTGAGGAGTGGCACAAGTCCCCGGGCAGGGTCTGGAAAGGGGAACCCACTCCCTGTCCCTGTCCGAGAGGTTCCATATATAACCCTGAGGAGTGCAGGCAATTCCCCGGGCAGGGTCTGGAAAGGGGAACCCTCTACCTGTCCCTGTCCGAGGGGTTCCATATATAACCCTGAGGAGTGGCACGTCCCCGGGCAGGGCCTGGAAATGTGAACCCACTCCCTTTTTCAATAAATTCCGGTAAAGCCCCTGGTCTGGACGGTTATACTGTTGAATGTTTAAAATCCTTTTCTTCTATACTCGCTCCTTGGCTTTGTAAAATTTTTAAAGATGCGTTAACTGTAGTAAATAAGCACAATCTTTTTATGATGCCTCCATTTCTCCATTTCTTTAAAAAGATAAAGACCCCACTGAATGTGCATCCTATCGGCCAATATCCTTGCTGAATACGGATTCTAAGATTTTTACCAAAATTTTGGCCACTAGTTTAGAAAATGTATTACCTCAAATTATCTCTGAAGATCAGACTGGATTTATTAAAACCTGTTATTCATCTTTTAACATTAGAAAATTAATTAATATAATTAATAATTCTTCATCTAAAATACCAGAATGTCATTTCCTTAGATGCTGAAAAAGCGTTCGATAGAGTTGAATGGCTATATTTATTTAATACGTTGCAGAATTTTTATATTAGGTGGGTAAGGGACTTATAAGTTATCATTATATGCTGATGATTTGTTACTATACATATCTGACCGTGGGTAAGGGACTTATAAGTTGTCATTATATGCTGATGATTTGTTACTATACATATCTGACCCTGAGAGATCTATTCCTGCTATTTCATCCTTGCTTGCTCAGTTTAGTAGCTTTTCTGGCTACAAGCTGAATTTTAATAAGAGTGAATTATTTCCATTAAATATGCAAGTTCCAATTTATAAACACTTACCATTTAAAGTTGTCACAGATCATTTTACTTATTTGGGTATTAAAATTACCAAGAAACATAAGGGTTTATTTAAAGTTAATTTTTTACCTTTAATTGAACAAATCAAGCAACTTGTTACCAGGTGGTCCCCATTATCTCTGTCATTGGTTGGTCGAATTAATACTTTCAAGATGATAGTATTACCCAAATTTTTATATTTATTCCAAGCATTACCAATTTTTATTCCTAAATCTTTTTTTGATATTATTGACTCCAAAATATCCTCGTATGTGTGGCAGAGTAAAAACCCTAGATTAAGTAAAAAATATTTACAGAAGCCTAAGAAGGAAGGTGGTTTTGCTTTGCCAAACCTGAGATTTTACTATTGGGCAGTTAATATTCAATATTTAATATTTTGGACACAAGAATCGGTCATAGTACCTTGCCCACAATGGGTAAATTTGGAGTGTAAATCTGTACAAGACTTCTCATTGTTTTCTATTTTAGGATCTTCGTTCCTTTTGCTTTATCTAAACCGAATAAACAAATAACTAATCCTATAGTTAAACATACATTATGAATATGGTTTCAGTTTCGTAAATTCTTTGGCTTGAATAATCAAGCCCTATTATATCTAACTTCTTTTTCCAGCCCTCTTTTATGGACCAAGCCTTTGTGTTTTGGAAAACGAAAGGTATAACATGTTTTCGTGATCTATTTTTAGATAACAGTTTTATGTCCTTTGAACAGCTGCCCAGCCTAAAAGCCATTTTTTTTAGATACTTGCAAGTTAGAAATTTCTTGAATGTTAGTATTTTCTGAAATTATGTCCAATGGACATTACAGAAAAAATTCTAGCTCTGAATCCTTGCCAGAAGGGTTAAGTAGCCATCATTTATCATATGATCATGAAAATACAGCCAGGAGTATCAGAAATAATTAAGAAGGAATGGGAAAAAGAACTTCACTGTCTTATACCCACAGAGCAGTGGGAGAAAATTTTACAATTAGTCAATTCTTCTTCTATTTGTGCTAAACATGCCTAATACAATTTAAGGTTGTTCATAGGGCTCACATGTCCAAGGATAAACTCGCTCGATTTTATTCTAATGTTAATCCAACCAGTGACAGATGTCATTCTGAAGTCGCTTCATTGACCCACATGTTCTGGTCTTGCCCCTGTTTGCAAAATTATTGGAAAGATATTTTTGGTATTATTTCAACAGTTCTGAATATCAAATTGCAACCGCAACCTATTACTGCAATTTTCGGTTTACCAATGGTGGATAATAGTCGTTTATCCCCCCTCAGCCCGGCGGATGATTGCATTTGTTACATTAATGGCTAGAAGATCTATCCTATTGAACTGGAAAGAAATTAATCCTCCAACTATATTTCAGTGGTTTTCTCGAGTTTAGAAAAAATTACAAGTGTTCTCTTTGTCCCTTCAGTTAAATTTGAAGAAACATGGAGACCATTTATTCAACATTTTCATATGAGCTAAACTGATTTTTCCTAAACCTTACTTTTATTGTCCTTAATTATTTGGATGGAGGTGCGGAGTTACTGACGCTACTGTGTATAATTGATATAATGCAATGGCCCATGTCGGTTAGGATTTTTTTCATTTTTTTGGGGGGGAGGAATTCTTATTTTCGCCATTTTTTGTAACCACTGTGAGTTTAGGAGGTTATTATCATCTATTTGTATTTATACCTTAACCTATTAATGATGTACTCTCAAGCTCTTTGTATTCATGTTTCATTTATGTTTGTTTAAAATCAATAAAAAAAATTTTAAAAAGGACTATTCTGAGGAAAGGGTGGAATAGGCGCAACGGGCCGAGTGGCCAGGCATGCTCCTGTTACTTATTTTCTAAAGTCCGAGTTTACCTTTGCGCCTGGTTCTCCCTTGACCTTCAGCCTGTCCTTTTGCACAGGGGAGCGGTGAGAGCTCCGGAGTTCCATCGGCAGCCGCTGCGGGCCAGCTCCCGTATCCCAGCAGCAGGAGACAGGACTGGGAGGAAACTCCGGACAATAGGCCCCGATCCACGGCGGGGAAAGACCGGGCTCCCACTGTGAAGCTGAAACATCTGACGGAATCTCCGCCCGAATCTTCACCTCCGCCATCGGAAGGATTCAAAACTCCGGCCGCTGTTGCAGCCTTTACCCGGGGAGCTGCTCCCAATCTCGGGTCTCTCACCGGGTCCACTCGTTCCCGGTTCCAAACTTCGGTCCGCTCAGCGTCCCGCCCACTGACACGCCTCAGCCAATGGAGGCAAGAGTCACCCAGCGGTCTTCTCTGATTGGCTGTGAGTGTGCCGAGGGCGGGCTGCTGCCGGGAGCCGGAGATGTCAGTCACTGTTTGTTCTCAGAATCAAAGCAAGTTCCCAGAGGCTTAAAGTTCAAAGTAAATTTTATTAACAGAGTACATATAAGTCGCCACATACAACTCCTACAAACATACAGAGCAAAGCTACAGAACGGTAACTATACCTGGATCACTGAAAGATCAACCAGAGTGCAGAAGACAACAAACTTCGCCAATGCAAATAAACAACGAGAACATGAAATAACCGCAGCGGCTGCCGATAGATGTCCGGTGCTCTCAGTGCTCCCTGTTCAATCTGACAGGACAAGAAACAGTGAGGCGCAAAGGCAAACTCGTGTTTCAGAAAATAAGAAATAGAGAAGGCGTGGCCATTCGGCCCCTTGCGCCTCTTCTGCCCTTCACTCAGAACATGCTTGACCTTTGACTTCAGCACCACTTTCCTGCAACTTTCAATCACCGCTGAGCCCCAGGATATGTCTATTCAATTTAGAAACCTTGTAGAGATAATTGCAATTATTCACTGAACTTTGGGTGAGGAAATTTCTGCTCATCTCAGTCCTGCTGAGTTGTCCTCGGATTTTGAATCCGTGAGCGCTGGTTCCACGCCTTATGCGAAACTTAATTCCAGCCCTTCCGCTGTAAATATCCTGTGAGATTGTATTTCTCTAATTCTGAGACAGGAATGTGATCTCTCTCAGTCAAACCACCTCTTATTTCACTCATTTTGAGACAGTCCCAGTACGATGATTTGTTGTGGGAGCATCTTTATGGACAGCAAGTGAGTGCAGTTGTCCTGTGTTGTCCACAGCCCGATGGTTGAGGGGTAGTAACTGTTCCTGACCCTGGTGGGGTGAGTCCTGAGGCTCTCGTAACTTCTACCTGATTGCAGCAGTGAGAAAAGAGCCTGCCTGTGTGGTGAGACTGATCACAGCCGCCTGTATCACCGTCCGCTCTGGCCTGCCCTATCCGGGACCAAAGGGATTGTGGAGAGTAAATGTGGTACTCTGTCGAGTATCACTGTGATCCATCCACTCTGGCCTGCCCTATCAGGACCAAAGGGATTGTGGAGAGTAAATCTGTTACTCTGTCGAGTATCACTGTGGCCCGTCCCCTCTGGCCTGCCCTATCCGGGACCAAACGGATTGTGGAGAGTAAATGTGGTACTCTGTCGAGTATCACTGTGATCCGTCCCCTCTGGCCTGCCCTATCCGGGACCAAACGGATTGTGGAGAGTAAATGTGCTACTCTGTCGAGTATCACTGTGGTCCGTCCACTCTGGCCTGCCCTATCCGGGACCAAACGGATTGTGGAGAATAAATGTGGTACTCTGTCGAGTATCACTGTGGCCCGTCCCCTCTGGCCTGCCCTATCCGGGACCAAACGGATTGTGGAGAGTAAATGTGCTACTCTGTCGAGTATCACTGTGGTCCGTCCACTCTGGCCTGCCCTATCCGGGACCAAAGGGATTGTGGAGAGTAAATGTGGTACTCTGTCGAGTATCACTGTGGTCCGTCCACTCTGGCCTGCCCTATCCGGGACCAAAGGGATTGTGGAGAGTACATCTGTTACTCTGTCGAGTATCACTGTGGTCCGTCCCCTCTGGTCTGCCCTATCCGGGACCAAAGGGATTGTGGAGAGTAAATCTGTTACTCTGTCGAGTATCACTGTGGTCCGTCCCCTCTGGCCTGCCCTATCCGGGACCAAAAGGATTGTGGAGAGTAAATGTGGTACTCTGTCGAGTATCATTGTGATCCGTCCCCTCTGGCCTGCCCTATCCGGGACCAAAGGGATCGTGGAGAGTAAATGTGGTACTCTGTCGAGTATCACTGTGATCACTCCCCTCTGGCCTGCCCTGTCCGGGACCAAATGGATTGTGGAGAGTAAATGTGGTACTCTGTCGAGTATCACTGTGATCCATCCCCTCTGGCCTGCCCTATCCGGGACCAAAGGGATTGTGGAGAGTAAATCTGTTACTCTGTCGAGTATCACTGTGGTCCGTCCCCTCTTTCCTGCCCTATCCGGGACCAAAAGGATTGTGGAGAGTAAATGTTGTACTCTGTCGAGTATCACTGTGATCCGTCCCCTCTGGCCTGCCCTATCCGGCACCAAAGGGATTGTGGAGAGTAAATCTGTTACTCTGTCGAGTATCACTGTGGTCCGTCACCTCTGGCCTGCCCTATCCGGGACCAAACGGATTGTGGAGAGTAAATGTGGTACTCTGTCGAGTATCACTGTGATCCGTCCCCTCTGGCCTGCCCTATCCGGGACCAAAGGGATTGTGGAGAGTAAGTGTGGTACTCTGTCGAGTATCACTGTGATCCGTCTCCTCTGGCCTGCCCTCTCCGGGACCAAAGGGATTGTGGAGAGTAAATCTGTTACTCTGTCGAGTATCACTGTGGTCCGTCCCCTCTGGCCTGCCCTATCCGGTACCAAAGGAATTGTGGAGAGTAAATGTGGTACTCTGTCGAGTATCACAGTGATCCGTCCGCTCTGGCCTGCCCTATCCGCGACCAAAGGGATTGTGGAGAGTAAATGTGGTACTCTGTCGAGTATCACTGTGATCCGTCCCCTCTGGCCTGCCCTATCCGCGACCAGAGGGATTGTGGAGAGTAAATGTGGTACTCTGTCGAGTATCAGTGTGATCCGTCCCCTCTGGCCTGCCCTATCCGGGACCAAAGGGATTGTGGAGAGTAAATGTGGTACTCTGTCGAGTATCACTGTGATCCGTCCCCTCTGGCCTGCCCTATCCGCGACCAGAGGGATTGTGGAGAGTAAATATGGTACTCTGTCGAGTATCAGTGTGATCCGTCCCCTCTGGCCTGCCCTATCCGGGACCAGAGGGATTGTGGAGAGTAAATGTGGTACTCTATCGATTATCACTGTGATCCGGGCTCTCTTCCTGTCCCTTATTATTCTTGTCTGTGATTGCAGAGCGACAATCACTGCCCAATGTCCCCTCTTTCTACAAACCCCGTCTCTGTCCTTAGCCAAGTGTCCTCTTCATCTGCACCGTCCGCACGATCCTGCCACCCGTTCTGGGTTCTTCGTCGGGACCCGAACTCCATCTCCTGACTACCGGTTCTCTGTGCACACTCTCGCTTTTCCCCAGTCCCTTCAAAGAGTCAATTGCGCTCCATATTTATCAGAATTGATGTCACCCTGGGGCCAGGTCTGACACAGCGAATTGAGATTAGTTAACTTAAAGGAGTGGGCAGGCTTGGGTCTGAGACAGTTTAGAAAAGTCTGCACTGCCAGCTGGACATACTGATCTGTCCAGAGGTTTGCCGGCATTGGACTCTCACGTATCCTTAAAACGAGCTATAAAGTACGCAAGGGATTCTCCTTTTTTCTGTCGTTATCGGGTAAATTCACCAAAATCCGCATGCAGTCGGGCTGTCATTCCAATGGGTTCCCTTACCTCAGCGACCCACCATGCCATGGCTTGTATTACATCAGCCCCTCTGGTGGCTCCCGGTCACCTTCGGGCATCTGCCTGGGAAAGGGGAACCCACTCCCTGTCCCTGTCCGAGAGGTTCCATATATAACCCGGAGGAGTGGCACGTCCCCGGGCAGGGTCTGGAAAGGGGAACCCAATCCCTGTCCCTGTTCGAGAGGTTCCATATATAACCCTGAGGAGTGGCACAAGTCCTCGGGCAGGGTCTGGAAAAGGGAACCCACTCCATGTCCCTGTCCAGAAGGTTCTATATATAACCCTGAGGAGTGGTACAAGTCCCCTGGCAGGGTCTGGAAAGTGGAACCCACTTCCTGTCCCTGCCCGAGAGGTTCCATATATAACCCTGAGGCGTGCCACCAGTCCCCGGGCAGGGTCTGGAAAGGGGAACCCTCTCCCTGTCCCTGCCCGAGAGGTTCAATATATAACCCTGAGGAGTGGCACAAGTTCCCGGGCAGGGTCTGGAAAGGGGAACCCTCTCCCTGCCCCTGTCTGAGAGGTTCCATATATAACCCTGAGGAGTGGCACAAGTCCCCGCGCAGGGTCTGGAATGGGGAACCCACTCCCTGTCCCTGTCTGAGAGGTTCCATATATAACCCTGAGGAGTGGCAAAAGTCCCCGCGCAGGGTCTGGAATGGGGAACCCACTCCCTGTCCCTGTCTGAGAGGTTCCATATATAACCCTGAGGAGTGGCACAAGTCCCCGGGCAGGGTCTGGAATGGGGATCCCACTCCCTGCCCCTGTCTGAGAGGTTCCATATATAACCCTGAGGAGTGGCACAAGTCCCCGGGCATGGTCTGGAAAGGGGAACACACTCCCTCTCCCTGTCCGAGAGGTTCCATATATAACCCTGAGGAGTGGCACAAGTCCCCGGGCAGGGTCTGGAAAGGGGAAACCACTTCCTGTCGCTGTCCGAGAGGTTCCATATATAACCCTGAGGCGTGCCACAAGTCCCCGGGCAGGGTCTGGAAAGGGGAAACCACTCCCTGTCCCTGCCCGAGAGGTTCCATATATAACCCTGAGGCGTGCCACAAGTCCCCGGGCAGGGTCTGGAAAGGGGAACCCGCTCCCTGTCCCTGCCCGAGAGGTTCCATATATAACCCTGAGGAGTGGCACAAGTCCCCGGGCAGGGTCTGGAAAGGGGAACCCGCTCCCTGTCCCTGCCCGAGAGGTTCCATATATAACCCTGAGGAGTGGCACAAGTCCCCGGGCAGGGTCTGGAAAGGGGAACCCACTCCCTGTCCCTGTCCGAGAGGTTCCATATATAACACTGAGACGTGGCACGTCCCCGGGCAGGGTCTGGAAAGGGGAACCCACTCCCTGTCCCTGTCCGAGAGGTTCCATGTATAACCCTGAGGAGTGGCACAAGTCCCGGGGTAGGGTCTGGAAAGGGGAACCCACTCCCTTTTTCAATGAATTCAGGTCAAGCCCCTGGTCCGGACGGTTATACTGCTGAATTTTTAAAATCCTTTTCTTCTATACTCGCTCCTTGGCTTAGTAAAATTTTTAAAGATGCGTTAACTGTAGGTAAATAACCACAATCTTTTTTATGATGCCTCCATTTCTCCAATTCTTAAAAAAGATAAAGACCCCACTGAATGTGCATCCTATTGGCCAATATCCTTGCTGAATACGGATTCTAAGATTTTTACCAAAATTTTGGCCACTAGATTAGAAAATGTATTACCTCAAATTATCTCTGAAGATCAGACCGGATTTATTAAAAACTGTTATTCATCTTTTAACATTAGAAAGTTAATTAATATAATTTATACTTCTTCATCTAAAATACCAGAATGTAATACCCTTAGATGCTGAAAAAGCGTTCGGTAGAGTTGAATGGCTATATTTATTTAATACGTTGCAGAATTTTAATTTTAGCTTGAAATTTACATCATGGATTAAATTAATGTATTATAAACCTTTGGCTTCGGTTTTACCAATAATCAAAGATCTCCTTTTTTTCAGTTGTCCCGTGGTACGAGGCAAGGCTGCCCTTTAAGTCCTCTATTATTTGACATTGCTTTGGAACCTCTAGCCATTGCCATTCGTGAATCACCTAATATTTTTGGTATTACCCGTGGGTAAGGGACTTATAAGTTATCATTATATGCTGATGACTTGTTACTATACATATCTGACCCCGAGAGATCTATTCCTGCTATTTCATCCTTGCTTGCTCAGTTTAGTAGCTTTTCTGGCTACAAACTGAATTTTAATAAGAGTGAATTATTTCCATTAAATATGCAAGTTCCAATTTATAAACACTTACCATTTAAAGTTGTCACAGATCATTTTACTTATTTGGGTATTAAAATTACCAAGAAACATAAGGGTTTATTTAAAGTTAATTTTTTACCTTTAATTGAACAAATCAAGCAACTTGTTACCAGGTGGTCCCCATTATCTCTGTCATTGGTTGGTCGAATTAATACTTTCAAGATGATAGTATTACCCAAATTTTTATATTTATTCCAAGCATTACCAATTTTTATTCCTAAATCTTTTTTTGATATTATTGACTCCAAAATATCCTCGTATGTGTGGCAGAGTAAAAATCCTAGATTAAGTAAAAAATATTTACAGAAGCCTAAGAAGGAAGGTGGTTTTGCTTTGCCAAACCTGAGATTTTACTATTGGGCAGTTAATATTCAATATTTAATATTTTGGACACAAGAATCGGTCATAGTACCTTGCCCACAATGGGTAAATTTGGAGTGTAAATCTGTACAAGACTTCTCATTGTTTTCTATTTTAGGATCTTCGTTCCTTTTGCTTTATCTAAACCGAATAAACAAATAACTAATCCTATAGTTAAACATACATTATGAATATGGTTTCAGTTTCGTAAATTCTTTGGCTTGAATAATCAAGCCCTATTATATCTAACTTCTTTTTCCAGCCCTCTTTTATGGACCAAGCCTTTGTGTTTTGGAAAACGAAAGGTATAACATGTTTTCGTGATCTATTTTTAGATAACAGTTTTATGTCCTTTGAACAGCTGCCCAGCCTTAAAGCCATTTTTTTTAGATACTTGCAAGTTAGAAATTTCTTGAATGTTAGTATTTTCTGAAATTATGTCCAATGGACATTCCAGAAAAAATTCTAGCTCTGAATCCTTGCCAGAAGGGTTAAGTAGCCATCATTTATCATATGATCATGAAAATACAGCCAGGAGTATCAGAAATAATTAAGAAGGAATGGGAAAAAGAACTTCACTGTCTTATACCCACAGAGCAGTGGGAGAAAATTTTACAATTAGTCAATTCTTCTTCTATTTGTGCTAAACATGCCTAATACAATTTAAGGTTGTTCATAGGGCTCACATGTCCAAGGATAAACTCGCTCGATTTTATTCTAATGTTAATCCAACCAGTGACAGATGTCATTCTGAAGTCGCTTCATTGACCCACATGTTCTGGTCTTGCCCCTGTTTGCAAAATTATTGGAAAGATATTTTTGGTATTATTTCAACAGTTCTGAATATCAAATTGCAACCGCAACCTATTACTGCAATTTTCGGTTTACCAATGGTGGATAATAGTCGTTTATCCCCCCTCCCCCCCCACCAGCCCGGCGGATGATTGCATTTGTTACATTAATGGCTAGAAGATCTATCCTATTGAACTGGAAAGAAATTAATCCTCCAACTATATTTCAGTGGTTTTCTCGAGTTTAGAAAAAATTACAAGTGTTCTCTTTGACCCTTCAGTTAAATATGAAGAAACATGGAGACCATTTATTCAACATTTTCATATGAGCTAAACTGATTTTTCCTAAACCTTACTTTTATTGTCCTTAATTATTTGGATGGAGGTGCGGAGTTACTGACGCTACTGTGTATAATTGATATAATGCAATGGCCCATGTCGGTTAGGATTTTTTTCATTTTTTTGGGGGGGAGGAATTCTTATTTTCGCCATTTTTTGTAACCACTGTGAGTTTAGGAGGTTATTATCATCTATTTGTATTTATACCTTAACCTATTAATGATGTACTCTCAAGCTCTTTGTATTCATGTTTCATTTATGTTTGTTTAAAATCAATAAAAAAATTTTAAAAAGGACTATTCTGAGGAAAGGGTGGAATAGGCGCAACGGGCCGAGTGGCCAGGCATGCTCCTGTTACTTATTTTCTAAAGTCCGAGTTTACCTTTGCGCCTGGTTCTCCCTTGACCTTCAGCCTGTCCTTTTGCACAGGGGAGCGCTCACAGCACCGGAGATCCATTGGCAGCCGCTGCGGGGCAGCTCCCGTATCCCAGCAGGAAGGGACGGGACTGGGAGGAAACTCCGGACAATAGGCCCCGATCCACGGCGGGGAAGACCGGGCACCCCCTGTGTGGCTGAAACATCTCACGGAATCTCCGCCCGAATCTTCACCTCCGCCATCGGAAGGGTTCAAAACTCCGGCCGCTGTTGCAGCCTTTACCCGGGGAGCTGCTCCCAATCTCGGGTCTCTCACCGGGTCCACTCGTTCCCAATTCCAAACTTCGGTCCGCTCAGCGTCCCGCCCACTGACACTCCTCAGCCAATGGAGGCAGGATTCTTCCAGCGCTGGTCGCTGATTGGCTGTGAGGGTGTCCGAGGGCGGGCTGCTGCCGGGAGACGGAGATGTCAGTCACTGTTTGTTCTCAGAATCAAAGCAAGTTCCCAGAGGCTTAAAGTTCAAAGTAAATTTTATTAACAGAGTACATATAAGTCGCCACATACAACTCCTACAAACATACAGAGCAAAGCTACAGAACGGTAACTATACCTGGATCACTGAAAGATCAACCAGAGTGCAGAAGACAACAAACTTCGCCAATGCAAATAAACAACGAGAACATGAAATAACCGCAGCGGCTGCCGATAGATGTCCGGTGCTCTCAGTGCTCCCTGTTCAATCTGACAGGACAAGAAACAGTGAGGCGCAAAGGCAAACTCGTGTTTCAGAAAATAAGAAATAGAGAAGGCGTGGCCATTCGGCCCCTTGCGCCTCTTCTGCCCTTCACTCAGAACATGCTTGACCTTTGACTTCAGCACCACTTTCCTGCAACTTTCAATCACCGCTGAGCCCCAGGATATGTCTATTCAATTTAGAAACCTTGTAGAGATAATTGCAATTATTCACTGAACTTTGGGTGAGGAAATTTCTGCTCATCTCAGTCCTGCTGAGTTGTCCTCGGATTTTGAATCCGTGAGCGCTGGTTCCACGCCTTATGGGAAACTTAATTCCAGCCCTTCCGCTGTAAATATCCTGTGAGATTGTATTTCTCTAATTCTGAGACAGGAATGTGATCTCTCTCAGTCAAACCACCTCTTATTTCACTCATTTTGAGACAGTCCCAGTACGATGATTTGTTGTGGGAGCATCTTTATGGACAGCAAGTGAGTGCAGTTGTCCTGTGTTGTCCACAGCCCGATGGTTGAGGGGTAGTAACTGTTCCTGACCCTGGTGCGGCGAGTCCTGAGGCTCTCGTAACTTCTACCTGATTGCAGCAGTGAGAAAAGAGCCTGCCTGTGTGGTGAGACTGATCACAGCCGCCTGTATCACCGTCCGCTCTGGCCTGCCCTATCCGGGACCAAAGGGATTGTGGAGAGTAAATGTGGTACTCTGTCGAGTATCACTGTGATCCGTCCCCTCTGGCCTGCCCTATCCGGGACCAAAGGGATTGTGGAGAGTACATCTGTTACTCTGTCGAGTATCACTGTGGTCCGTCCCCTCTGGTCTGCCCTATCCGGGACCAAAGGGATTGTGGAGAGTAAATCTGTTACTCTGTCGAGTATCACTGTGGTCCGTCCCCTCTGGCCTGCCCTATCCGGGACCAAAAGGATTGTGGAGAGTAAATGTGCTACTCTGTCGAGTATCACTGTGGTCCGTCCACTCTGGCCTGCCCTATCCGGGACCAAAGGGATTGTGGAGAGTAAATGTGGTACTCTGTCGAGTATCACTGTGATCCTTCCCCTCTGGCCTGCCCTATCCGGGACCAAAGGGATTGTGGAGAGTAAATCTGTTACTCTGTCGAGTATCACTGTGGTCCGTCCCCTCTGGTCTGCCCTATCCGGGACCAAAAGGATTGTGGAGAGTAAATGTGGTACTCTGTCGAGTATCACTGTGATCCGTCCCCTCTGGCCTGCCCTGTCCGGGACCAAATGGATTGTGGAGAGTAAATGTGGTACTCTGTCGAGTATCACTGTGATCCATCCCCTCTGGCCTGCCCTATCCGGGACCAAAGGGATTGTGGAGAGTAAATCTGTTACTCTGTCGAGTATCACTGTGGTCCGTCCCCTCTTTCCTGCCCTATCCGGGACCAAAAGGATTGTGGAGAGTAAATGTTGTACTCTGTCGAGTATCACTGTGATCCGTCCCCTCTGGCCTGCCCTATCCGGGACCAAAGGGATTGTGGAGAGTAAATCAGTTACTCTGTCGAGTATCACCGTGGTCCGTCACCTCTGGCCTGCCCTATCCGGGACCAAACGGATTGTGGAGAGTAAATGTGGTACTCTGTCGAGTATCACTGTGATCCGTCCCCTCTGGCCTGCCCTATCCGGGACCAAAGGGATTGTGGAGAGTAAATGTGGTACTCTGTCGAGTATCACTGTGATCCGTCTCCTCTGGCCTGCCCTCTCCGGGACCAAAGGGATTGTGGAGAGTAAATCTGTTACTCTGTCGAGTATCACTGTGGTCCGTCCCCTCTGGCCTGCCCTATCCGGTACCAAAGGAATTGTGGAGAGTAAATGTGGTACTCTGTCGAGTATCACAGTGATCCGTCCGCTCTGGCCTGCCCTATCCGCGACCAAAGGGATTGTGGAGAGTAAATGTGGTACTCTGTCGAGTATCACTGTGATCCGTCCCCTCTGGCCTGCCCTATCCGCGACCAGAGGGATTGTGGAGAGTAAATGTGGTACTCTGTCGAGTATCAGTGTGATCCGTCCCCTCTGGCCTGCCCTATCCGGGACCAGAGGGATTGTGGAGAGTAAATGTGGTACTCTATCGATTATCACTGTGATCCGGGCTCTCTTCCTGTCCCTTATTATTCTTGTCTGTGATTGCAGAGCGACAATCACTGCCCAATGTCCCCTCTTTCTACAAACCCCGTCTCTGTCCTTAGCCAAGTGTCCTCTTCATCTGCACCGTCCGCACGATCCTGCCACCCGTTCTGGGTTCTTCGTCGGGACCCGAACTCCATCTCCTCACTACCGGTTCTCTGTGCAAACTCTCGCTTTTCCCCAGTCCCTTTAAAGAGTCAATTGCGCTCCATATTTATCAGAATTGATGTCACCCTGGGGCCAGGTCTGACACAGCGAATTGAGATTAGTTAACTTAAAGGAGTGGGCAGGCTTGGGTCTGAGACAGTTTAGAGAAGTCTGCACTGCCAGCTGGACATACTGATCTGTCCAGAGGTTTGCCGGCATTGGACTCTCACGTATCCTTAAAACGAGCTATAAAGTACGCAAGGGATTCTCCTTTTTTCTGTCGTTATCGGGTAAATTCACCAAAATCCGCATGCAGTCGGGCTGTCATTCCAATGGGTTCCCTTACCTCAGCGACCCACCATGCCATGGCTTGTATTACATCAGCCCCTCTGGTGGCTCCCGGTCACCTTCGGGCATCTGCCTGGGAAAGGGGAACCCACTCCCTGTCCCTGCCCGAGAGGTTCCATATATAACCCTGAGGCGTGCCACAAGTCCCCGGGCAGGGTCTGGAAAGTGGAACCCACTCCCTGTCCCTGTTCGAGAGGTTCCATATATAACCCTGAGGAGTGGCACAAGTCCTCGGGCAGGGTCTGGAAAAGGGAACCCACTCCATGTCCCTGTCCAGAAGGTTCTATATATAACCCTGAGGAGTGGTACAAGTCCCCTGGCAGGGTCTGGAAAGTGGAACCCACTTCCTGTCCCTGCCCGAGAGGTTCCATATATTACCCTGAGGCGTGCCACCAGTCCCCGGGCAGGGTCTGGAAAGGGGAACCCTCTCCCTGTCCCTGCCCGAGAGGTTCAATATATAACCCTGAGGAGTGGCACAAGTCCCCGGGCAGGGTCTGGAAAGGGGAACCCTCTCCCTGCCCCTGTCTGAGAGGTTCCATATATAACCCTGAGGAGTGGCACAAGTCCCCGCGCAGGGTCTGGAATGGGGAACCCACTCCCTGTCCCTGTCTGAGAGGTTCCATATATAACCCTGAGGAGTGGCAAAAGTCCCCGCGCAGGGTCTGGAATGGGGAACCCACTCCCTGTCCCTGTCTGAGAGGTTCCATATATAACCCTGAGGAGTGGCACAAGTCCCCGGGCATGGTCTGGAAAGGGGAACCCACTCCCTGTCCCTGTCCGAGAGGTTCCATATATAACCCTGAGGAGTGGCACAAGTCCCCGGGCAGGGTCTGGAAAGGGGAAACCACTTCCTGTCGCTGTCCGAGAGGTTCCATATATAACCCTGAGGCGTGCCACAAGTCCCCGGGCAGGGTCTGGAAAGGGGAAACCACTCCCTGTCCCTGCCCGAGAGGTTCCATATATAACCCTGAGGCGTGCCACAAGTCCCCGGGCAGGGTCTGGAAAGGGGAACCCGCTCCCTGTCCCTGCCCGAGAGGTTCCATATATAACCCTGAGGAGTGGCACAAGTCCCCGGGCAGGGTCTGGAAAGGGGAACCCGCTCCCTGTCCCTGCCCGAGAGGTTCCATATATAACCCTGAGGAGTGGCACAAGTCCCCGGGCAGGGTCTGGAAAGGGGAACCCACTCCCTGTCCCTGTCCGAGAGGTTCCATATATAACACTGAGACGTGGCACGTCCCCGGGCAGGGTCTGGAAAGGGGAACCCGCTCCCTCTCCCTGTCCGAGAGGTTCCATATATAACCCTGAGGAGTGGCACAAGTCCCCGGGCAGGGTCTGGAAAGGGGAAACCACTTCCTGTCGCTGTCCGAGAGGTTCCATATATAACCCTGAGGCGTGCCACAAGTCCCCGGGCAGGGTCTGGAAAGGGGAAACCACTCCCTGTCCCTGCCCGAGAGGTTCCATATATAACCCTGAGGCGTGCCACAAGTCCCCGGGCAGGGTCTGGAAAGGGGAACCCGCTCCCTGTCCCTGCCCGAGAGGTTCCATATATAACCCTGAGGAGTGGCACAAGTCCCCGGGCAGGGTCTGGAAAGGGGAACCCGCTCCCTGTCCCTGCCCGAGAGGTTCCATATATAACCCTGAGGAGTGGCACAAGTCCCCGGGCAGGGTCTGGAAAGGGGAACCCACTCCCTGTCCCTGTCCGAGAGGTTCCATATATAACACTGAGACGTGGCACGTCCCCGGGCAGGGTCTGGAAAGGGGAACCCACTCCCTTTCCCTGTCCGAGAGGTTCCATGTATAACCCTGAGGAGTGGCACAAGTCCCCGGGTAGGGTCTGGAAAGGGGAACCCACTCCCTTTTTCAATGAATTCAGGTCAAGCCCCTGGTCCGGACGGTTATACTGCTGAATTTTTAAAATCCTTTTCTTCTATACTCGCTCCTTGGCTTAGTAAAATTTTTAAAGATGCGTTAACTGTAGGTAAATAACCACAATCTTTTTTATGATGCCTCCATTTCTCCAATTCTTAAAAAAGATAAAGACCCCACTGAATGTGCATCCTATTGGCCAATATCCTTGCTGAATACGGATTCTAAGATTTTTACCAAAATTTTGGCCACTAGATTAGAAAATGTATTACCTCAAATTATCTCTGAAGATCAGACCAGATTTATTAAAAACTGTTATTCATCTTTTAACATTAGAAAGTTAATTAATATAATTTATACTTCTTCATCTAAAATACCAGAATGTAATACCCTTAGATGCTGAAAAAGCGTTCGGTAGAGTTGAATGGCTATATTTATTTAATACGTTGCAGAATTTTAATTTTAGCTTGAAATTTACATCATGGATTAAATTAATGCATTATAAACCTTTGGCGTCGGTTCTTACCAATGATCAAAGATCTCCTTTTTTTCATTTGTCCCGTGGTACGAGGCAAGGCTGCCCTTTAAGTCCTCTATTATTTGACATTGCTTTGGAAACTTTAGCCGTTGCCATTCGTGAATCACCTAATATTTTTGGTATTACCCGTGGGTAAGGGACTTATAAGTTATCATTAAATGCTGATGATTTGTTACTATACATATCTGTCCCTGAGAGATCTATTCCTGCTATTTCATCCTTGCTTGCTCAGTTTAGTAGCTTTTCTGGCTACAAACTGAATTTTAATAAGAGTGAAAGATTTCCATTAAATATGCAAGTTCCAATTTATAAACACTTACCATTTAAAGTTGTCACAGATCATTATACCTATTTGGGTATTAAAATTACCAAGAAACATAAGGGTTTATTTAAAGTTAATTTTTTACCTTTAATTGAACAAATCAAGCAACTTGTTACCAGGTGGTCCCCATTATCTCTGTCAGTGGTTGGTCGAATTAATACTATCAAGATGATAGTATTACCCAAATTTTTTTATTTATTCCAAGCATGACCAATTTTTATTCCTAAATCTTTTTTTTTGATATTATTGACTCCAAAATATCCTCGTATGTGTGGCAGAATAAAAATCCTAGATTAAGTAAAAAATATTTACAGAAGCCTAAGAAGGAAGGTGGTTTTGCTTTGCCAAACCTGAGATTTTACTATTGGGCAGTTAATATTCAATATTTAATATTTTGGACACAAGAATCGGTCATAGTACCTTGCCCACAATGGGTAAATTTGGAGTGTAAATCTGTACAAGACTTCTCATTGTTTTCTATTTTAGGATCTTCGCTTCCTTTTGCTTTATCCAAACCGAATAAACAAATAACTAATCCTATAGTTAAACATACATTAAGAATATGGTTTCAATTTCGTAAATTCTTTGGCTTGAATAATCAAGCCCTATTATATCTAACTTCTTTATCCAGCCTTCTTTTATGGACCAAGCCTTTGTGTTATGGAAAACAAAAGGTATAACATGTTTTCGTGATCTATTTTTAGCTAACAGTTTTCTGTCCTTTGAGCAGCTATCCAACCTAAAACTCATTTTTTTAGATACTTGCAAGTTAGAAATTTCTTGAATGTTATATTTTCTGAAATTATGTCCAATGGACATTAAAGAAAAAATTCTATCTCTGAATCCTTGCCAGAAGGGTTTACTAGCCATCATTTATCATATGATCATGAAAATACAGCCAGGAGTATCAGAAATAGTTAAGAAGGAATGGGAAAAAGAACTTCACTGTCTTATACCCACAGAGCAGTGGGAGAAAATTTTAGAATTAGTCAATTCTTCTTCTATTTGTGCTAAACATGCCTAATACAATTTAAGGTTGTTCATAGGGCTCACATGTCCAAGGATAAACTCGCTCGATTTTATTCTTATGTTAATCCAACCAGTGACAGATGTCATTCTGAAGTCGCTTCATTGACCCAAATGTTCTGGTCTTGCCCCCATTTGCAAAATTATTGGAAACATATTTTTGGTATTATTTCCACAGTTCTGAATATCAAATTGCAACCGCATCCTAACACTGCAATTTTCGGTTTACCAATGGTGGATAATAGTTGTTTATCCCCCCTCAGCCCAGCGGATGATTGCATTTGTTACATTAATGGCTAGAAGATCTATCCTATTGAACTGGAAAGAAATTAATCCTCCAAATATATTTCAGTGGTTTTCTCAAACTATTTTTTGTTCGAGTTTAGAAAAAATTACAAGTGTTGTCTTTGACCCTTCAGTTAAATATGAAGAAACTTGGAGACCATTTATTCAACATTTTCATATGAGCTAAACTGACTTTTCCTAAACTTTACTTTTATTGTCCTTAATTATTTGGATGGAGGTGCGGAGTTACTGACGCTACTGTGTATAATTGATATAATGCAATGGCCCATGTCGGTTAGGATTTTTTCTTTTTTTTTGGGGGGGAGGGTTTCTTATTTTCTCCATTTTTTGTAACCAGTATGAGTTTGGGAGGTTATTATCATCTATTTGTATTTATTCCTTAACCTATTGATTATGTACTCTCAAGCTCTTTGTTTACATGTTTCATTTATGTTTGTTTAAAATCAATAAAAAGATTTCAAAAGTAAGGACTATTCTGAGGAAAAGGGTGGCATAGGCGCAACGGACCGAGTGGCCAGACATGCTCCTGTTACTTATTTTCTAAAGCACGAGTTTACCTTTGCGCCTTGTTCTCCCTTGGTTTTCAGCCGTTCGGATTGCACAGGGGAGAGGTGAGAACTCCGGAGATCCATCGGCAGCCGCTGCGGGGCAGCTCCCGTCTCCCAGCAGGAAGGGACGGGTCTGGGAGACAACTCCAGACAACAGGCCGCGATCCTAGGCGGGGAAAGGCCGGGCGCCCTCCGTGTAGCTGAAACATCTCACGGAATCTCCGCCGGTCTCTTCAGCTCTGCCTTCGAAAGGATTCACGACCCGCCGGTAGCTCATGAGGCGCAGCTCCCGGTCTCCGACCGGTCCGGGCGCTCAGCGTCCCGCCCACTGACACCCCTCAGCCAATGGGAGCAGCCCTCTCCCAGCGGTGATCGCTGATTGGCTGTGAGTGTGAGGACGGTCTGCTGCTGGGAGCTGGAGATGTCAGTCACAGTTTGTTCTCAGAATTAAAGGAAAATCCCCAAAACTCAAATTTCAAGGTAAATTTTATTGTGAGAGTCCAGATAAGTCACCACATACAACGCCGAGAAGCAGTTTCCTGCGGACATACTTAGAAAAAGTATAGAATAGTAACCATAACAGAAGCAGGCAGTGAAAGATCAGCCAGAGTGCTGAAGGTAACAAACTGTGCAAATGCAAATATGGAGAAACTGGATAAATAACAAGAGCATGAAATAACCGCAGCGGCTGCTGATGGATCTCCGGAGCTCTCACCGCTCCCCTGTGCAATCCGACAGGCTGAAGGCCAAGGGAGAACAAGGCGCAAAGGTCAACTCGTGATTTAGAAGATAAGAAACAGGAGCAGCCGTTGTCATTCGGCCCGTTGCACTGTTCTGCCCCTCACTCGGAACATGGCTGATCTTTGACCTCAGCGCCACTTTCCTGAAACGTTCCCAACATCGCCGAGCCCCTAAATATGTCCGTTTAATTTAGAAAATCTGTGGAGAAAACTCCAAATATTCACTGCACTGTGGGTGGGGAAATTTCTCCTCATCTCAGTCCTGCTGAGGTGATCTCGGATTTTGAGTCTGTGATCCCTCGTTCCACTGCCCAGCCAGGTGAAACATCATTCCTGCCCCTACCTTGTAAACACCCTGTGAGACTGTGTCTGTCTCAATCAGGAAGCTTCACCATGTGAACCTTGTGTTAATGAAATTGGTGACAGTTCTTTTACACCAGCAGCTTTGACCACAATAACATCAGGCAGTGGTCAGCACGGAATGTCCTGCAGTTACTGCAGGAGAAGGACTGGATGGACACAGTGGAGTGGTTCCCTGAGCAGACAGTCCAGACCATCTGGCAGAATGCCTCATCACCAGATCTCACCAACAGGCAGCAAGACCTCGCCCGTCTGAAGGCGAGAGGGCCCCTCCCAGTCTGATCCTTGCTGCATGCCCGGAGATCACTCCCACAGTGCGCTGCCCCGAGATTACTGCAGTGGAGACGAGACGGTCCCTCCCAGTCCGATCCTTGCTGCATGCCCGGAGATCACTCACACAGCCCCGAGATTACTGATCTGTATCCAGAGTGAAGGAGACCAGGCCTTCTATTGGAGTCGGGACGGACATGGGTCGAGTCACGAAGTTTTTCTCACGAAGGGCTGTTGAAATCAGGACCTTACCGAAAAAATAACATTTTCCACCCTGTGACGTAGAATCTCCAGTCCTGTGCTTTTTCCTGCAACCACAGGTCGGTCATCACCACTGCATCTCTCCCCTCACAGCACAATATTCTCTCCGCATCCCCAGTTTAATGGCATGTTTTCACTGTTTACTTATTCACCGTTTTACACTCCACTCTGAATCTGTTAGACATGGAGAAAGATAAAAAACGAGCTGCTGGAGGAACTCAGCGAGTCGGGCAGCATCTGTGGAGGGAAATGGACAATCGACATTTCGGGTTGAGACAGTTCAGATGAAGGATCTCGATCCGAAAAGGTTTTTCCGATCGGAGCGATGGGGCTTTTGGGCATTCAGCTAACGTTTTTTGTCGCTCTAGGTGTATACGAGATGGGGTTGCTGGGCATATGGCCAACTCACCTACGCTAGTCGCCGTGATTAGACAGTCCATTGGGCGTTTTCTTATCTTTTCCTTCTTTAATTTGTTTTTGATTCCACACTAACATGGAAATAGTTAGAATTTCCACTGAACATATCCAGCAGCAGAATGTTCACTCCCTGAGACAGCAGCGCGCGTAGTGGACAATCGCGGTACTGCAGGGGATCAGCAGCTCCCCGAAAGTGAAAGCATTCTGAATCAGGAAGTGCTGGGAGTTAACATGGCTTCGAAAGGACCGGCCGAGAGTTGGACCGAGGAGGTAATTTGTCCCGTCTGCCTGAATTTCTTCACCGATCCCGTGTCACTGGAGTGTGGACACAACTTCTGTCGCTCTTGTATCACACGGTGTTGGGAAAGAGAGGAGAGAAACTCCTGCCGGGAATGTAGAGAGGTGGTTGCTGACCGCGCCCTCAGAGTAAATCGGGCCTTAGCAAATCTGGCTGAAAAAGCTCGAAATTTAAACCTGAACCCGAAAGGGAAGGAAACTAAACGTCACTGCGAGGAACATGAGGAAGAACTGAAGCTGTTTTGTGAAACGGACAAGACACTGGTCTGTCTGATCTGTAGAGATGCGCAGGAACACCAAGAGCACCGCTTCAAGCCGATTAAAGAAGCTGTTAAAATCTACAAGGTACAACTAACGTTAGTTCAATACTTAAAATATTTCCTTTGTCCTACATATCATCACACGAGCCTCTATAACTAACACATCATTCTCTGCAACTTTCGCCATCTCCAACGGGATTCTAGCATCTATCTGTCCCACAGCCCACCTCCTCACCCAAAACTCTCCGCTCTCTATACGGATCGCGCTCCACGTGCTGTATCGCCCTGATCCACTCGCTCCTCTGCACTGATCTCCCTCCTGGCACTGACACCTGCAAGCGGGACAAGTGCTACACCTGACTCCTAACCTCCTCCCTCCTCACCATTCAGGGCCGTAAACAGCACAGTTCCTCCCGTTTCTTCCGTGGTCGATTGTCCTCTCGTATTAGATTCCTTCTTCTCCAGCCCTTTACCTCTTCCACCTGTCCCCTCTCAGCTTCTCACTTCATCACCCCCTGCCACGTTCCCCCTCACGTTGTCTCACCCGTCACCTGTCAGCTGGTTCTCATTCCCAACCTTTATATTCTAGCTTCTGTCCCATTCCTTACCAGTCCTGATGAAGGGCCTCATCCCGAAACACCGACTGTTTATTTCCCCTGAATAGATTCTGCCTGACTCACTGAGTTCCTCCGGCATTTTGTGTGATAATCGGGTTTGATCACCTGTTTCTTTTGATGTATCTTTGTTTCTATTTCCTTCACTCTCTGACTTCCAGGATCAGCTAAAATCTTCCTTAGACTCTCTCACAAAAAATAAATCACACTTCCAGGAAAAGGAGCAGCAACAGAAAGAGAAGATTTCCGGAGTTCGGGTGAGGCTTCCTGTCCGGAATTTCTGATATTACTGTCGAGTTTTGCTTCATTCAATGTAGAATAGCCGAGTATCGCAGTTCTGGTGAACTGAGTTCGATCCTGACCTCTGCTGCTGTCTGTGTGGAGTTTGCATGCTCTCCCTGTGACCACGAGAGACTCCGACAAATCCCAAGGACATGCTGGATAAATGGCTAATTATAATTAACCCTGTGAAGGTGGGGAGTGCGTGCGTGAATTAGATGGGAGTTTATGGGTCAATAAATGAGAATAGGTTTCAGGAAAACGTGATGGAATGGTGTTGATGGGAATGCATTCAGAAGTAGCATGGACTCTAATAGACCGAACTTAACGACAAAAGGAAACAGAGCACAGCAATGCAGTATATTAATCTTCACCTTTCATTCAACAGGAACAGTCACACAGCGTTCAGTCCCACGTCACATCCCAGTTTGCTGAACTGCGCCAAATTATCACTGAGAAAGAGCAGAGCTTACTCAGGGATCTCAAGGAAGAAGAGAAGAGGATTCTCAACGCAATGGAGAAAAATCTTCTAGCTCTTCAAGAGAATATAAGGATTATTCAGGAGGAAATCACTAAACTAAAGGAACAGATGGATCAAAAAGACAGTGTGATGTTTCTCAAGGTGAGGGATTCTATTTCAATTTGTTTCTGTCAAAGGGCACTAAATGAACAGTGGTATATTTGAAATAAACACAGCACAGCGGCCAATTCTAACAAATCAATTGCCGCTGCTGGCGACCTCACACAAGTTGTTATACCTGCATTACGCGCCCTCCCATCACTCCAATAATGACATTTCAAAATGTCCAAGATACGCTTTTGATCATTCATTAGCAAAATACAATCTTGAAGCGATGAAACTTCAGGGTAATTCATTGTAAAGTAAGCTGCAACACAGCGGTCAAGAACAGAATGATATCCGCCCGTCCCCAGCTCAAAACTGCCCAGAACAAAGTACGGATACATAACTTTTTTCCCTTCGCTTTTACCACGTCCCCACTCACCAGACTGGTTATCGCAGTAAACACGTAACGCAGAATACAATGCAGACAGAAAACAGATGCATTGCTCATACACACAGTATTTACAAATGGCAGTAAACTGTTTCTCACCAGAGAATTGATGCATCTATTCAGGGTTGTTGTTGTCCCAAAACTGGACTTCCACAACGTCTGTACATCCCAGGACAGAATGCAAATTTCTCTGAAATTATTTACTCTGATCGTAACACAGAGCTGCTGACTGTTTCCTTAATTCATCAATACCGCATTAAATATCCTCTAAAACTCTCATTAACTCCCGTTTCCAGTCACAGGCTGTGAGTGTGTCTGGTGTGGTTAGTGTGAGGGTCTCTTTGTCAATCAGTGAGAACAAAGAATTTGACCCACACATCAGACTTATCTTCTATTTCCGGTTTCCGCCTGATTAGGGAAACTAATACTGTCTCTTTACTTTTACAGATAACATTCAAATGAACGTTCAATCGTTCAAAACATAACCAGGCCATTCGGCCCATTTTCTCCTCTCAATTTCCCTGCTTCACAATCCTCCTGCCACCTGCTCACCACAACCAGCAACGGTGCCCCGAAATCTCTGGTCCCCCACGTGTTTATCCATCCTCCCCATTACATTCAGTCTCTGCTGTTCCATTTCAACCACTCCTGTGGCAGTGAGTTCCACATCCTCTTCACTAAATTTCTTGTGGAATTTGTTAAGATCCATCTGGAATTACATCTCCTCACAAGTCTCCCCATAAATAGAGGTACTTCCTCCACCCACACACAATCACATACATCACTGATCTTAAATTTCTCCATCCTATCAGCCTGACGTCATATCCAGATGATAATGCACAGCCTGTCCTGTCTTCCCTGTAAGTTTCATCCTCTCAGTAATGGTCTGACATTCAGAAACTTTCCCTGTCATTTACCCCGTGGTTCTGTATTGTCCGTGTGTGTGAGTGATTGCGGGAGTGGGAATTATCAACACCTTGTAACGATTTGGATGAAATTCAGGATGTGGACAGTAAGTCCAAGTCTAATCAGATTTGTGTTTTATTTATTTCAGGAGGAAGTTCGTCGGAACAGAAGGTAGGACATGCTCTTTACTGAACCCTAAATGGATTTGTAAAATAGTTCAGAATAGCAATTAATAACCAGCAGTTTAATATTTACAGGATTAATGATGATATCCAGGAATTGTCAGTGACAGATGAGACCCTACCGGTTGAAAAATTCGATCACCCCTATTTGTTGAACACAGTGCTGAGAGAAACGCTTGATGCTATTAATCGAGGTAAAACTTACAAAGATTCATTTCTCCTTGTTTATGAAGCTCAGTTTAGTTCCAATTTGAGGCAAACATTGTCTGTAATACTGGGCTGAAGGGGAACTGAAGTTTATTTCACATCAACCCCACCAACTGGGAAGCATCACTGTCACATGGTTAGCTGGAGATGTCAGACCCCTGAACACACCAGCACAGGGTCACAATACAACCAATACACGGGACTGGCAGATGAACCACCCTGTCCTGATCCCAGGCAAACGCACTAACACACCACGACAGGAGTTTGGATCTACCAGAGGAACTGGGAATTTAATACTGACGATAGTATTGTTGGGAATAAAAGCGGGTATCAGTGTGGTGACAGGGATTGTCAGGAAAATACACAAGTCCTTCATGTGCCCTGTGAGTGCAGACTCTGACTGACACAGGTCTTCCCCCTTCCGGATCAGCATCTCTCACTGTTGTTAGAGGCAGAAGAGGGGAGTGGTCGTGATCAGGGACTGAATCACCAGGCTAACAGACAGGAGAATCTATTGATGTAAACGGGACACTCGAATGGTATGTTGCCTCCTGGTTGCCAGGGTCAGGGATTTCTCGAATTGTGTCCGCAGCATTTTAGAGAGGGAGGGAAAAGAGCCAGATATTTTGGTAAATTTGTGACAATGACATTGGAAGTAAAAGCAAAGAGGTCCTGATAATAGAATCTGGAGAGCTTGGTAGAAAGCTCAGAAGCAGCACCCCCAGGGTTGTAATTTCTGGATTGCTGCTTGTGCCACGTGCTGGTGAGGGTAGAAACAGGATAATTTGACAGATAAACATGGCTGAGAAGATGGTGCTGGGGATAGGGATTCAGGTTCTTGGATCATTGGGATCTGTTCTGGTGGAGGAATGACCTGCTCAAAAGGGATGGGTCGCACCTCGACCCAAGGGAGAACAATATTCTCACAGAGAGGTTTGATAGAGTTGTCGGGGAGGGTTTAAACTAATTTGGTGGGGTGGGGGGTTGGAAGTGGAGTGAAGGGACAGGGCTGATGGTAAAAATGCAAAGATATCGTGCAGTCAGACTGTCAGATAGGGCGGACAGTTACGAGGAGAAAATTGCAGCCAGCAGGGTGAGTATCAGTGCATTAGGGATGCAGCATCAAAGAGGGTAGCAGATACAGTACACAAAGTGTTATATCTCAATGCATGGAGTATGGGAAATAAGGTGGATGATCTTGTTGCACTATTACCGATTGTCAGGTATGATGTTATGGCCATCACGGAATCGTGACTGAAGGATGGTTGTAGTTGGAATCTGAATGTCCAAGGTTACACAATGTATCGGTGGTATAGGAAGGTCGGGTGAGGGGGTGTCGTGTCTCTGCAGGTAAATCAGCAGCAAGATGTGACATAGGATTGGAAGATGTTGAATCTTGTGGGTTGAGGTAAGGAACTGCAAAAGTAAAAATGACACTGACAGCAGTCATATACGGGCCTCCCAACAGTCAGTGGGATGAGGCCCACAGATTACAACTGGAAATAGAAAAGGCTGATGAAAAGGACAATGTTATGATAATCATGGGAGATTTCAACATGCAGGTCAATTGGGAAAATCAGTTTGGTAAAGGATCTCAAGAGAGTGAGTTTGTTGAATGCAATGTGATGACTTTCTAGAGCAGTTGGTTGTTGAGCCTACTCGGGGAATAGCTCTACTGGATTGGGTGTTATGTATTGAACCAGAGGTGAGTAGTTACCTGCGTCTCAATGTCACCAAGACCAAGGAGATGGTGGTGGACTTTAGGAGATCTAGGACTCATATGGAGCCAGTGATCATAAATGGAGAGTGTGTGGAGCAGGTTAAGACCTACAAGTATCTGGGAGTACAGTTGGACGAGAAGCTAGACTGGACTGCCAACACAGATGCCTTGTGCAGGAAGGCACAGAGTCGACTGTACTTCCTTAGAAGGTTGGCGTCATTCAATGTCTGCAGTGAGATGCTGAAGATGTTCTATAGGTCAGTTGTTGAGAGCGCCCTCTTCTTTGTGGTGGCGTGTTGGGGAGGAAGCATTAAGAAGAAGGACGCCTCACGTCTTAATAAGCTGATAAGGAAGGCGGGCTCTGTCGTGGGCAAAGTACTGGAGAGTTTAACATCGGTAGCTGAGCGAAGGGCGCTGAGTAGGCTACGGTCAATTATGGAAAACCCTGAACATCCTCTACATAGCACCATCCAGAGACAGAGAAGCAGTTTCAGCGACAGGTTACTGTCGATGCAATGCTCCTCAGACAGGATGAAGAGGTCAATACTCCCCAATGCCATTAGGCTTTACAATTCAACTGCCAGGACTTAAGAACTTTTTAAAGCTATTATTAATGCTTTTTGAGCTAGTGATTTAGATGCATATCATATTATTACTGAGTTAAGTATTGTATTGTATGTAATGAGTTTTTGCTACAACAAGTGTATGGGACATTGGAAAAAAATGTTGAATTTCCCCATGGGGATGAATAAAGTATCTATCTATCTATCTATCTAAAAGAAACCTTAGGAAGCAGTGCTCACAACGTGACTGAGTTCAACTTGAAATTTGATAAGGAGAAAGTAATGTCTTGATGTTGTAGTATTTCAGAGGAGTAAAATAAATTCCAGTGGTCTGAGAGAGGAGTTGGCCAAAGCAAATTGGAAGGAGATGCTGGCAGGGATGAGAGCAGAACAGAAATGGTGTCAGTTTCTGGGCAAATGAGGAAGGTGAAGGATAGATGTATTCCAAAAATAAATAAATACTCAAATGGCAAAATATAAACCGTGGCTGACAAGGGAAGACAAGTTAATGTAAAGGCAAAAGAGAGGGCATACAACAAAACAAAAATTAGTGGGAAGACAGAGGATTGGGAAGCTTTTAAATATCTACAGAGAGGAACTAAAAGAATGATTGGGAGGGGAAAAATAAACAATAAATTGATTTGAATTGAATTGACTTTATTACTTACATCCTTACATGAGGAGTAAAAATCGTTATATCTCCACCTAAAAGTGCAATGTGCAATTTATAGTAATTTATAATGAATAATATGTACAACAGGCTAGTTTATATAACATAGAAATATTGTTGTTTCCACACAAGTTAATCAGTCTGATGGCCTGGTTGAAGAAGCTGTCCCGGAGCCTGTTGCTCCTGGCTTTTATGCTGCGGTACCGTATCCTGGATGGTCGCAACTGGTACAGTTTGTGGTTGGGGTGACTCTGGTCTACAAAGATCCTTCAGGCCCTTTTTACACACTTGTCTTTGTAAAACAAGTTAGCAAACAATATTAAATTGTTTTTCAAGTATTGTAAATAAATAAAACAGAGATGAGAGTGGATATAGGACGCTAGAAAATGAGGCCGGATATATAATAACGCGGGATAAAGAGATGGCAGATAAACCAAATATTTTGCATCAGTCTTCACTGCGGAAGACACTGGCACTGTGCCAGACGTTGAAGGGTGTGAGGGAAGAGAAGTGAGTGCAGTTGCTGTTACAAGGGAGAAGTTGCTCAAAAAGCTGAAAGACTTAAAGGTACATAAGTCACCCGGACCAGATGAACTGCACCCTAGTGTTCTGAAAGAGGTTGTGGTAGACATTTTGGAGGCATTTCAAATGATCTTTCAAATATCATTGGACCCTGGCATGGTGCCAGAGGACTGGAAAATGGCAAATGTCACTTAACTCTTTAAGGAAGGAGGAAGGCTGCAGAAAGGAAATTATAGACAGTTAGCCTCACCTCTGTGTTTGGGAAGAAATTGGAGTCAGTTTTTAAGTATGAGGTTATGGAATATTTGGTGACACTGGACAAGATAGGACAAGTCAGCATGGCTTCGTTAAGGGAATATCCTGCCTGACAAATCTGTTGGGATTCTTTGAGGAGATTACAAGCAGGATAGATAAAGGAGATGCCGTGAATGTTGTATATTTGGAATCTCGGAAGGCCTTTGACAAGGTGCCACACATGAAGGTGGTAATCAGGTTAAGAGGCCATGTTATTACATAAAAGTTACAGGCATGATTAGAACATTGGCTGATTGGTGGGAAACAGCGAATGAGAGTAAAGGGATCCTTTTCTGGTTGGCTGCCAGTGACTCGTGTTCCGCACGATTTAGCTGATGTAATACACCATAAGATATAGGAGCAGAAATAGGCCATTCGGCCCATCGAGTCTGCTCTACCATTCAGTCATGAGCAGATCCAATTCTTCTGGTCATCCCCACTCCCCTGCTTTCACCCTATACCCTTTGATGACCTGGCTAATCAAGAACCTATCTATCTCTGCCTTAAATATGACTTGGCCTTAACAGCCGCTTGTGGCAACAAATTCCACAGATTTTCCACACACTGACTAAAGTAATTTCTCCGCATCTCAGTTCTAAAAGGACGTCCTTCAATCCTGAAGTCATGCCCTCTTGTCCTAGAATAGATGGCTTTGTTTCCAAGTTTGCAGATGATACGAAGATTGGTGGAGGTAGTGTTGAGGAAACAGTTAGACTGGACAAGGACTTGAATGAGGAGAATGGGAAGGAAAGTGGCAAGTGATATACAAAGTTGGAAATGCATGGCCATGCACTGTGGTCGTAGAAATAATGTGCAGATTTTTTTTTTCAAATGGGGAGTAAACCCAAAAAGCTGAGATGAAAATGGACTTAGCAGTCATTCTACAGAACACACTAAAGGTTAACTTGCAGGTAGAGTCAGTGGTGAGGAAGGCAAATCCAACATTAGCATTCAATTCAACGGGTTTAGATAGCATTCAATCCAAGAGCAGGGATGTGATGCTGAGGATTTATAAGGCACTGGTGAAGCCTCACCTTGAGTATTGTGAACAATTTTGGGCTCCTCATCTAAGAAAAGGTGTGCTGGCATTGCAGAAGGTTCATTTCATAAGGATGATTCCAGGAATGATAGGGTTATCATGTGAGGAACGTTTGATAGCTCTGTGTCTGTACTCGCTGGAATTTAGAAAGATGAGGGGGGATCTCATTGAAACCTTTCGAATGTTGAAAGTCCTAGACAGAGTAGATGTGGAAAGGATGTTTCCCATGGTGGTGGAGTTTAGGACAAGAGGGCACAGCCTCAAGATAGAGGGGGGTCTATTTAAAACAGATGCGGGGAAATTTGTGCCAGCAGCTGGTGAATTTGTGGAACTTGTTGGGTGTATTTAAGGCAGAGCTTGATAGGTTCTAGATTGGACACAGCATCAAAGGTTATGGAGAGAAGGCCAGGGAGTGGGGCTGAGGAGGGAAAAAAGGATCAGCCATGATTGAATGACGGAGCAGACTCGATGGGCAAATGGCCTAATTCTGCTCCTATGTCTTATGGTGATCAGACCACTACATTGAAGCATTGTGAGAATGAGCTCGGTCACACCAACAAGCATTGACATGGGTCAAGATTTCATCTCGGGAGAAGCACACACAGCATAACCGGCCTGGCAAAGCTCCCTCACACACATACACAGGAGGGACTGGCAGATTGCAGTCAGAGCCTCAGCTATGTACGTTGTTATTTCCCTCAGTAACCTGGAAACCAGTCTCTTCAGAGACAGTCATTTATTCAAATAAACAACTCAAACACGTGTGACACATTGTCAACACACACCAGACATGTGATGACACACTGTACATACAAATTCTTCAATGTGCACACTCTCCTTCAATGCGTATACACACCACACGGATATTTACCACAATCAACACACACACACACACACACACACACACACACACACACACACACACACACACACACACACACACACACACACACACACACACACACACACACACACACACAATATATTATCAGAGTGTGACACACGGCCACAGAAATAGGCACAAATTCCCATTTAGGATTGAAATCTGCCTTCCTTACCCAGTCTGTCTGTTCTGTGGCACTGAGCTGCCCTCTGACGTGACGTCACATCAACACTTCACAGACAGACTCCGGGGTGAGATTCCTCAGGAGGATGATCTGGAGGGTTTGATGGATGTTGAACGCACGGCCCACTTCATCAATCTGCAAGACTAAGATGTCTTCTTGAGCACGGCCCATTGGCGTCTGTTTGCCTCCCGCCCCATCCCTCTAACCATATCCCATCTGTGTACCTGCCCAAATTTATTTTAAATTATTTTATTTTTACCTGTTTCTACAGCGTCTGAGGGGAAATTCCATTTACCAACCTCCCTCTCTATGAGAATGTAACCCGATAGACCCCTCAGAAAAATTTCCCATCTCACTTTCAATCTGAGGCCTCTGGTTCTGTACTCCCATTTCTTGGAAAAAGAAACATTATTTAAGCTCCTTATGAATTATTTACCTTGATAAGGGGTCATACCTGAACATCGTACTCTACAGCTGAATAGCCCAAGCTTATCCACTCTCTGCTTTTAACCCAAGCCCCCAGTCCTGGTAACATCCTCCTGAAGCCTCCTGTCCAGTGTAATGACATCCTCCCCATATTTGGGAACCGGAAATGCAGACAACGCTCCAAGTGTGGTCTATCACCGACATCAAAGGCCTTGCTGAATTTCTTGTGGACAGTGTGGAATAGGCTGATGAATACAGGACTGAAGGTGTTTTTTTAGATTGGGACAAGAAGGGCGGCGTGGGAGCTAAATTCTGAAGGAAGACAGTTTTTAAAATAAAACTTTGCGTACAAGAACGGCGAGACTGCGCAGGACAGCGCAGAGAGTTTAAAAAGATGACTACCCTATACAGCGGGCAGCGGAGTGGGTGGCAGCAGAGTGTAGGGCTTTGGCTCAACGGACTTAGGCGGTAACGGGAAGAGTCGAGAGCGAGGCACCGAATCTTTTTCTCCCCTTGGCAACTCGGCCCGTCGGACGGGGGAACAGCAGGGCACATAAGCTAATGGTTTAAATAGTTCGTGTGTTTGGCGAAGTAAGTGGGTGAGTAGACCTATCTTTCTTTGTTTCATTCCTGTAGAATTAGGTAGCATGTCTGCAGGGTTAGTGCTTTGTTCAGGGTGTCAGATGTGGGAATCCTGGGAGACCTCCAGCCTCCCTGATAGTCACATCTGCACCAGGTGAACCGAGATTCAGCTCCTCGGAGACCGTGTTAGGGATCTGGAGCTGCAGCTTGATGACCTACTGCTTATTAGAGAAAATGAAGAGGTGATAGACAGGAGCTACAGGGAGGTAGTCATCCCTAGGCTACAGGGGTCAGAAAACTGGGTGACTGTCAGGAGAGGGAAGGGAAATGTCCAGATATTGGAGAGCACCCCTGTGGCTGCCCCCCTCAGCAACAAGTATATCATTTCGGATGCTGTTGAGGGGGATGACCTGACAGGGGACGGCCACGGTGACCGGGTCTCTGGCATTGAGCCTGGCGCTGTTGCGCAGGAGAGAAGGAGGGAGAAGAGGAATGCGGTAGTCATAGGGGATTCCATAGTCAGGGGAACAGACAGGAGATTCTGTGAGCCTGGTAGAGATACCCGCATGGTGTGTTGCCTCCCAGGTGCCAGGGTACGGGATGTCTCGGATCGGGTCCAGAATATCCTGAAGGGAGAGGGCGAGCAGCCAGCTGTCTTGGTACATGTTGGTACCAATGACATAGAGAGGAAAAGGGAGGAGGTCCTGAAGAGAGATTTCCGGGAATTGGGAATGAAGCTGAGAAGCAGGACCTCCAGGGTAGTAATGTCAGGATTGCTACCTGTGCCACGTGCTAGCGAGGGCAAGAATAGTAGGATCAGGCAGATGAATGCATGGCTGAGAGACAGGGCTTCAGATTCTTGGATCATCGGGATCTCTTCTGGCGGAAGTATTACCTGTTCAGAAAGGACGGGTTACACCTGAACCATAGCGTGAATGTTTAATAGAGCTGTTAGGGAGGGTTTAAACTAATTTGGCAGGGGGATGGTCAACCAGAATGATAGAGCGGCGGAGGAGGAAAACAGAAATATATCTAAGATAGTGAGCAGTAAAGATGTCAGGAAGGACAGGCAGGTGATGGGGCAAATTTGCAGCCACTGGGATGAGTTGCAGTGCAATCAAAACAAAAAGTATCAAATACTGGACTTAAGGTGTTATACTTAAATACACACAGCATAAGGAATAAGGTGGATGATCCTGTCGTACAGCTACAGATTGGCAGGTATAATTTTGTGGCCATCACTGAGACGTGGCTAAAGGATGCATGTCTCTGAGAGCTGAACGTCCAAGGATACACGGTGTATCGGAAGGATTGGCAGGTAGGCAGAGGGGGTGGCATGGCTTTATTGGTAAGAAATTATATTAAATCATTAGAAGGAGGTGACGTAGGATCGGAAGAATCTTTCTGGGTTGAGCTAAGAAATCGCAGGGGTAAAAGGATGCTGATGGCAGTTATCTACAGGCCTCCTAACAGCTGCAGTGAGGTGGACTACAAATTACAACAGGAAATAGAAAAGGCTTGCCAGAAGGGCAGCGTTATGATAATTGTGGGGGATTTTAACATGCGAGTGGATTGGGAAAATCAGGTCGACACTGGATCTCAAGACAGAGAATTTGTGGAATGTCTACGAGATGGCTTTTCAGAACAGCTTGTTGTTGAGCCCACGAGGGGATCAGAGGTACTGGATTGGATATTGTGTAATGACCCAGAGGTGATTAGAGAGATTGAGGTGACGGAACCGTTAGGAGGCAGTGATTGTAACATGATTGAGTTCGCTGTGAAATTTGAGAAAGAGAAGCCGAGATCCGATGTGTCGGTATTGCAGTGGAGTAAAGGAAATTAAAGTGGCACGAGAGAGGAACTGGCCAAATTTGACTGGAAAGGGACACTAGCGGAAGGGCGGCAGAGCAGCAGTGGCTGGAGTTTATGCGAGAAGTGAGTCAGGTGCAACATAGATATATTCCAAAAAAGAAGAAATTTTCGAATAGAAAAACGATGCGACCGTGGCTGAGAAGAGAAGTCAAAGCCAAAGTAAAAGCAAAGGAGAGGGCATACAAGGAAACAAAAATTAGTGGGAAGACAGAGGATTGGGAAGTTTTAAAAGCTTACAAAAGGAAACTAAGAAGGCCGTTAAGAGGGAAAAGATGAACTATGAAAGGAAGCTAGCAAATAACATCAAAGAAGATGCTAAAAGTGTTTTCAAGAATAATAAACGGGTGAGAGTGGAGAAAGGACCAATAGAAAATGATGCTGGAGAAATTGTAATGGGAGATAAGCAGATGGCTGAGGAACTGAACGAGTATTTGCATCAGTCCTCACTGAGGAAGATATCAGCAGTATACCGGGCACTCAAGGGTGTCAGGGAAGAGAAGTGTGCGCAGTCACAATTACAACAGAGTAAGTACTCAGGGAGCTGGATAGTCTAAGGGTAGATAAATCTCCAGGACCAGATGGAATGCACCCTTGTGTTCTGAAGGAAGTAGCTGTGGAGATCGCGGAGGCATTAGCAATGATCTTTCAAAAGTCAATAGACCCTGGCATGGTTCCGGAGGAGTGGAAGATTGTAAATGCAACTCTGGTATTTAAGAAGGGGGCAAGGAAGCAAAAAGTAAATTATAGACCTGTTAGCTTGAGAAATGGTTGGGAAGTTTCTGGAGTCAATTGTCAAGGATGAGGTTATGGAGTACCTGGAGGCATATGACAAGATAGGCCAAACTCAGCATGGTTTCCTTGAAGGAAAATCCTGCCTGACAAACCCATTGAAATTTTTCGAGGTAATTACAAGTAGGCTAGACAAGGGAGATGCAGTGGATGTTGTGTATTTGGATTTTCAGAAGGCCTTTGACAAGGTGCCGCACATATGAGGCTGCTAAACAAGATAAGAGCCCATGGAATTATGGGAAATTTATATATGTGGATAGAGCGTTGCCTGATTGGCAGGAAACAGAGAGTGGGAATAAAGGATCCCATTCTGGTTGGCTGCCAGTTACCAGTGGTGTTCCACAGGGGTCCGTGTTAGGGCCGCTTCTTTTTACGTTGTATATCAACGATTTGGATTATGGAATAGATGGTTTTGTGGCTAAGTTTGCTGATGATACAAAGATAAGTGGAGGGGACGGTAGTGCTGAGGAAACAGAGAGTCTGCAGAGAGACTTGGATAGATTGGAAGAATGGTCAAAGAAGTGGCAAAAGAAATACAATGTTGAAAAGTGTATGGTCATGCACGTTGGTAGAAGAAATAAACGGGCAGACTATTATTTAAATCGAGTAATAGAACGGAGATGCGAAGAATTTTTTTTAGCCAGAGGGTGGTGAATCTGTGGATTTCTTGCGGCTGCGGAAGCCAGGTCATTGGGTGTATTTAAGGCAGAGATTGATAGGTATCTGAGTAGCCAGGGCATCAAAGGTCATGGTGAGACAGTGGGGGAGTGGGAATAAATGGGAGAATGGATCAGCTCATGATAAAATGGCGGAGCAGATTCGAACGACCGAATGGCCGGCTTCTGCTGCTTTGTCTTATGGTCTTATTTGAATGCACCGGTATACGGAATAAGGATCTTGTAGCACAGGTAGAGTTTGGCAGGTACAAACTTAGGCAGGTACGATTTTAGTCGAAGGAATAAAGACATAGACAATTCTGTAAACAGGGCAAAATTCAAAAATCAGAGGTGCAAAGGGACATGCGTGTCCTTGTGCAGGATTCCCTGAAGGTTAACTTGCAGTTTGTGTCAGTGGTAAGATTGGCAAACTCAATGTTTGCTTTCATTTCGAGAGGATTAGAGTACAAGAGCAAGGATGTAATTCTGAGGTTTTATAAGGCATTGGTCAGACCACACTGGGAGTATTGTGAGCAGTTTTGGTCCCTTCTATTGGAAAACATGTACTGGCATTGGAGGGGGTGCAGAAGATTCACAAGAATAATTCTGGGAATGAAAGAGTTAACATATGAGGAGTGTTTGATGGTTCTGGGCCTGTACTCACGGGAGTTTAGAAGAATGGCTGATTTATTATCCACCTCAACCCTGTTCTCCCGCCTCCTCCCCGTAACATTGGAGACACTGACCAATCAAGAAGTTTACTTATTAACTTCTGCTTTAAAAATCAAACAGGAGAAAATCTGCAGATGCTGGTAATCCAAGCTACACAGGTCCTGATGAAGGGTCTCGCCAGATCTCCCTGACACCTGTCTGGAGAGAGTTGATGTTGGGAGGATGTGGGTGGGTCGAGAACGGTAAGCACAGCCTCCGACTATAGGGATGTCCATTTAGGACAGAGATGACGAGGAATTCCTTTATCCACAGGATAGTGAATTTGCCACAGGCAGCTGTGGAGGCCAAATAATTGAGTATATTTAAAGCAGAGTAACACACACAAATTGTTGGAGGAACAGCAGGCCGGGAAGTTTCTATGGAAAAGAGTAAACAGTCCACGGTTCAGACTGAAACACTTCATCAAGACATGTGTTGCTTAAGGGTTCCTGCAAATTCATCCCCTGCCCTAATGAGGGGCTGCGGGGGATGGGGTTGTGGGAAAGGGGACAAAGTCATCCTCATCTGCCATCTTTGCCCCCTCTAGCTTCTCATTACGTCTACACACACAGTTCACCCACAGGCTTTCCACCCCTCCCCCTCCTGGTTCAATCTGCCATTCATCTCTCCCCTACTGGTTCCCATTCTCACCTCCTTTACTGTCTCAAACCATCATACTCCCCCACTTCACACTCACAAATGAATGTGAACATTGTATGACGGCCCTGTTCCTGTGCTGTACTGCTCTATGTTCTCTGTTCCCAGTTGCAAAGAATGAGAGGAGATCTCATGGAAACACAAAATTCTTTCAGGGGTCAACAGGCAGGAGTGAGGGAGGATGTTTCCCCTGTCTGAGGAGTCAAGGACCAGGGGTCTCTCTGCTCTTCATCCAGCGGTAAACCCTTGGGTAGACATTAGTTGTCCATCCGATCCCCGGGGCCGCGCTGCCCGAGTCTCCCCCCCGATCCCCGGGGCCGCGCCGCCCGAGTCTCCCCCCGATCCCCGGGGCCGCGCCGCCCGAGTCTCTCCCCCCGAACCCCGGGGCCGCGCTGCCCGAGTCTCCCCCCGATCCCCGGGGCCGCGCTGCCCGAGTCTCCCCCCGATCCCCGGGGCCCCGCTGCCCGAGTCTCCCCCCGATCCCCGGGGCCCCGCTGCCCGAGTCTCCCCCCGATCCCCGGGGCCCCGCTGCCCGAATCTCCCCCCGATCCCCGGGGCCGCGCCGCCCGAGTCTCCCCCCGATCCCCGGGGCCGCGCCGCCCGAGTCTCCCCCCGATCCCCGGGGCCGCGCCGCCCGATTCTTCCCCCGATCCCCGGGGCCGCATTGCCCGAGTCTCCCCCCGATCCCCGGGGCCGCGCTGTCCGAGTCTCCCCCCGATCCCCGGGGACTCTCTAATTCTCTGCTTCTCCCCCCAGTCTCTGTCACCCTGGATGTGGAAACGGCGCATCCGTGTCTCGAGGTGTCTGAGGATCGGAAGAGTGTGAGATGGACCGGGACCCAGAGGAATCTCCCTAACACCGGGAAGAGATTCACATTCTGGGAATGTGTGCTGGGATCGGAGGGATTCACATCGGGGAGACATTACTGGGAGGTGGAGGTGACGGCGAATCTGGACTGGGGTCTGGGAGTCGCCGCAGGGTCTGTGAAGAGGAAGAGAGGGGTCAGACTGAGTCCGGAGACCGGATTCTGGGTCATCGGGCGGGATGATGACGTGTTACATCGGGATTATGACGTGTCCCTTGGTTGTATCTTCCTTCGTCTTGTCTCCTCCCCCGAGTCCCATCTCCCTGCCGGTCCCATCCCCGGGAGGGTGGGAGTTTATCTCAGTTACGAGTCCGGGACAGTTTCATTTTACAACGCGGAGACCAAGTCCCATCTCCACACCTTCAACAGGAATAAATTCACGGGGAAACTTTATCCTTTCTTCGCGACCTGGGATGAAAACCAGTGGCTGAGAATCTGCTCCGGTTCCGCTTCGATCTGTAAACGGGTCGGGTCCCGGGACCGGCGTCAGGAGTAAAGTCCCTGTAAATATAAATGTGCGGAGAGTGCAGCTAAATACGTGGTTAAGGAGATGGTGCAGGAGGGAGGGCTTCATGTTTCTGGACAATTGGGCTTTGTTCCCGGGAAGGTGGGGCTTGTTCCGACGGGACGGTTTGCCCCTGAACTGGAGGGGGAGTAACATTCTTGCGGATAGATTTGCCAGTGCTGCTCGGCGGGGGGGGGGGGGGTGCGGGGGGAGGGGGTAAAAAAGATTTGCAGAGGGAGGGGAACCAGAGTGTTAGAGCAGATAATGAGGTGGAGGAGGATAAAGGTCATGCGAGGACTGCATGTATAGACAGAAATCAAAGGTTTGTACATTAGGTTGTAAATTAATTTTCAGAGCTTTAGAAATTGTAGAAAATAAAGATTTCCAAAAAGATTTTGATGAAGAACTTGACCAGAACATATGTGAAAAAGTGGCTACTTCAGTTTTACACCTATCGCAATAATTGCCTATGTTAGGAAATATTTTGGATAGTCTCTCGTTTGTTAAATAGTAACAGTGAACAATTTTAAATTGAATTAAACACTGATTGGCACATATCAAAGAAGAATTGACCATCTTCATTAACAAAGGTCATATTAAGTTCTCTCTCCCAATCTTGTTTAATTTTTACTGATTAAGGGGATCTGTTTTTCTTTTTGCAGATTTATTTATTTTTATTTTCATTTATTTTGTGATGGTCGATTGATGACTTTTGAAGAGTTAATTAGCAAATATTCTCTCTCTCACACACTTTCCGCAATATCTTCAGGTTAGACATTATTTACAAAAATAATTATCTAAGTTTCAATATATGCAAGAATCAGATTAGTTGGATAGTATTTTGAATATGAATCCTTTAGTAAGAGAATTTGTAATTCTCATTGGTAGAATTTATAATTTATTTTTAATACATTAATACAAAAAGATAACCTCTCACCTAAGGTTTCTACATGATAGAAATATTCGTTGTTTCAGACATGATAGAGGGGGAGTGATGAAAGGGGGAGGAGTGGCATTACTAGTTAGGGAAAATATCACAGCTGTGAGTAGACAGGACAGACCGGAGCGCTTGTCTACAGAGGCCATATGGGTGGAGCTGAGGAACGGGAAAGGTGTGACCACACTAATAGGGGTGTATTATAGACCGCCCAATAGTCAGAGTGAATTGGAGGAGCAAACCTATATAAAGATAATAGACCGCTGTAAGAAACAGAAAGTTGTAATAGTAGGGGATTTTAACTTTCCTCATATTGACTGGGACTCCCAAATTGTAAAAGGGTTGGATGGCTTGGAGTTGTGAAATGTTTTCAGAAAAGTTTTCTAAATCAATATATAGAGGCACCTATTAGGAAACCAGACAGTCAGGTGACAGAAGTATGTGTAGGCGAACATTTTGGGTCCAGTGACCATAATATCAATAGTTTCAACTTAATTATGGATAAGGATAGGTCTGGCCCTTGAGTTGAGGTTCTAAATTGGAGAAGGGCCAATTTTGTGGAAATGAAAAAGGATCTAGGGTGGATTGGAATAAGTTTTTTTTTCCTGACAAGGATGTGTTCAGTAAGTGGAAGTCCTCCAAATGTGAAATTTTGAGAGTGCAGAGTTTGCAGTTTCCTGCCAGGATTAAAGGCAAAGTTAACAGGCATAGGGAACCTTGGTTTTTAAGGGATATTGGCGATATGGTTAAGAAAAAGAGAGAGGTGTATAGCAGGTAGAGGCAACAAAGAGCAAATGAGTTACTTAAAGAGTATAGAAAACGTAAGAAAATACTAAAGAAGGAAATGAGGAAGGAAAAGAAGACATGAGGTGGCTTTGGCAGATGATGTGATGGTAAACCCGAAGGATTTCTATAAGTATATTAAGAGTAAAAGGATAGTAAGGGACAAAATTGGTCCCCTAGAAGATCAGAGTGGTCGTCTATGTGTGGAGCCTCACGAGATGGGGGAGATCTTAAACAGTTTTTTTGCATCAGTATTTACTCAGGAAACTGGCATAGTGTATATGGAAGGAAGGGAAACAAGCAGTAGTGTCATGGCACATTTGTAGATGAAAGAGGAGGAGGTGCTTGCTGCCTTACATCGAATAAAGGTAGATAAATCCCCTGGGCCTGACTTGATATTTTCTCGGACCTTGAGAGAGACGAGTTTAGAAATTGCAGGGGCCCTGGCAGAAATATTTAAAATGTCCTCAGCCACAGGTGCAGTACCGGAGGATTGGAGGGTAGCTCTTGTTATTCCGTTGTTTAAAAAAGGCTCCAATAGTAAACCAGGTAATTACAGGCCAGTGAGCCTGACATCAGTAGTAGGTAAATTATTGTAAGATGTTCAGAGAGATCGGATATACAAGTATTTGGACAGCCGAGGGCTGATTAAGGATAGTCAGTATGGCTTTGTGCATAGTACATTGTGTTTAATGAATTTTGAAGAGTTTTTCGAAGAGGTTACCAACAAAGTAGGTGAAGAAAAAGCTGTGGATGTTGTCTACATGAACTTTAGTAAGGCCTTTGACAAGGACCCACATGGGAGGTTAGTTCAGACATGAGGTATCCATGGAGAGGTTGGAGAGATTGAAAGAGTGCAGAGATTTACTAGGATGTTGCTAGGTCTTCAGGAGTTGAGTTACAGGGTAAGATTGAACAGGTTAGGACGTTATTCCTTGAAGCATAGAAGAATGAGGGGAGATTTGATGTAACTGTAAACTAAACTTTTAGTATCCTGATTTATATTATTGGCCAGTTTGCCCTCATATTTCGTCTTTACCATTCTTACGGCTTTTTTCGTTGCCTTTTGTTGGATTTTAAGAGCATCCCAATAATCCAACATCCCACTCACCTTTGCTACTTTATATGCCATTTCCTTCGGTTTAACAATTATTACATGCCTTTTCCAGCTCAAACTGAATTAATTTAAAGTCAGTCCCATAATTTAATAAAGTTTTTATCTGAAAACTGTCTACCCTCGCAAAAATTGTACTGAAGACTGCATTAGATTATTCAAGCCTTAGAGGCTTCACATTGAAACAAGGCATAATTAAGCATAGTGTGGACATTTCTATGTATGTCAATATAATTCCTTCCCTTGTTTTAAGACCTTCTATAACCCAGCAGGTTTATGTATTCTGTAAAGGTGACTGTCCTTATGTCCATTATCCTACGTCTTGCCATAAGCCCCTAATTCTTAACAGTACCAACACTGCCAACGCTTTAGCTTCTCATTTGCTAAGTGGAAGGTCTGTATCCACAGCTTAGCATTTAACAGCTTTTGGTGCTAAACAGTCAACCCCATCATTTCCCTCAACATTGTGATATGCAGGGCCCATAATGTGCAGACATATATATCAAACTTTATATACGAAATACCGTTTGACAAGTTTCCAACAGTCAATCTGACCCACTGCCAGAATGACCTGCTTAAGACTCATCAAAACCGAAATGTATTCTGAGCAAATTATAAGGACCAATTTCCTCCACCCTCTGTAAGCCTAAACTGTTGGCAAATAATTCTGCTTCCTATGCTGATAAATGACTATGTCATTTCTTTATCATTACCTGCAATTCAGGCACACAAAAACAGCCACACCAACATCCCCAGTTAACTTATCTTTTGATTCATCTGTAAAAATGGTTACTGTATGATAATAACTTTCATTAATATACTGATGAACCAACAGACTCTCAGGCAGAACCGAATCCGATCGTGTAACCTAAAGTCAACTAAAGTCATCGGAAAAAACAAGGTGGGGTTACAGAGAAAGCTACAGTGGGACATATTGTATCATCAAATACACCCATATTCCCAGCGTGGTAAGAACCCAGCCACCCAAAACAAAAAACACTCTTCTTGTGATGTCCCCAACCGTCCTCCAGCACACCTTTAACAGGATGATCATTTCTTTGCCCCCGCAAATTAATACAGTATGTTGACATCAACTTGAACCTCTGTTACTTTGAGGGCAATTGTCCCATTGCAATCAGTAAATCTAAAACAGAAGACAACATTACCGCACCAGAACACAACCTTAAAGTCTGTAATTGTATCACATACAAACATTTTTAATTTGAAGATGAAGCTGATCCATTAGCCACACAGACATAATCAAGAACAGATGAAATTCAACAAATATAATTGGTCAACAAAGATTTTCAAGTTGCACCCAAGAATACCCACACAGATGTCTGAGGAGGTTTAAAGCTCCTTTACATTTATCAATTATTTTACTGATAGGTGCTTTCATGTCAGCTTATTATTCATCCACATACTGAGAAATCTTGCCACTGACACTTCCTCAAGATATTAATGACATAATTTAAAATCAAGTGCAAGTCTATTACTGCTGTTTGTAAACCACATAATGTGTTTTAACGACTGAAAGCTTAAAATCCTCATCAATCTGACCACTGTTTGACCTATTAATTGTAAATTGCAATTAATACCTCTAATCTATAAAGCTACGTCATCTGTATATTGCGATTTACCCAGGGTATCCCATTTTCCCATCGCAGAGAAAATATCATTAAGCATAATATTAAATAATGAAGGGCTACAAATACTGCCTTGTGCGATCCCATTCTCTATCATAGAAACACAAACATAACATGCCGACCAGCCCTTGCACAGTCCGTCCAAATAAAAAACTCAGAAAAATTATACATCCTCCCCTCACTCCTAATTTCCATAATTTAATCAAAAGTCCTTCCTTCCATATCATTTCCCTTTTCAGTATCAAGAAATACTGCTATTACAACATCTTTATTTAATTGTGCTTTCCGAATATCATCTTCCAAACCTCAAACTGAATCTAATGTCATTTCACCCTTCCAAAATCCACTCTAATAAAACACTTTATCATCACTCTTTCCAAAATAATACTGGCGCTTGATTACCTTACATTCCATAAGTTTACATAAATGAGACATTCACGATATAGGCCCTTAACTAGAAGGATCAAATAGCGATCCTACAGGTTTCAGAATTGGCACTACTATTTCGATTTTCCATGAGGAAAGTAAATGCACAATTCAAACATTTAATATTTCCACAAAAGAGAATTATATACAATTACAATTTCAAATATCACTCTTTCCTGGGGACACCAGACCTGCATTGTTAATAGACTTATTAAATTCATACAAAGAAATCTCTCCATCAGTGATACTATCATTGCTACAGCTGACTTCCAGCACATCAGTGTATTCACTGAAAAACATATCCCTACATTGTTTAACTTCACTTAAATTATCCTGATTATGAATCTCAGCAAATGACCCAGCCAGTAACACAACCTTCCCTGTTTCAGTAATAATCATTTTGCCCTCATTAATCAACACTGGAATATTATGATCCCCACAAAACCCCCCATTTTCTAAATCATATCCCAAACAATTCCAAGTTTGATATCCCTTCCAATATTATCTCCATATAACCTCCAGTAAATCACCTACTTCCTCACCACGGCCTTTGCCCTTTTATTGTTAATAATGTAACTCGGAGACTGATGCACCATCACATAAAAACTCACATTTCTCCCAATTTGCTTCCTGTCCCGTTATAAATCCAAATCCAAACTCATAAAGACAGGAAGGCTGACTGACGTTCACATAAACTAATCACCCTCTGAGTTCCCATTTGAGCGACAGGCACTGCAGCCAATGACAGCAGGGGACAGTGTTACTTCTGAGCTACGATAGGCTGGAGGAAATCGGCCCATGATCAGCCCCTCCTCTTCCGCTCCATCGCCATGGCTTAGATGAGCAAGTCGCTTCTGTCGGTGTCGCCGGCCTCGGCGCCCACAAGGACGGGTGTGATTCCCCTTCGCGCCTCGGTGGGTCTGTTTCGGTGACGTCTGTGGTGGCTGACGAAACATGCTTTGACAGGGAGCGAGCGAGGACAATGACTGCAACTCCCAGAAGGCCCCACTGATGACATTGTGGTGTTGTTTTGGGGTAAGGTATAAAAGCAAAATGGAGGAAAATGTAATGCATTACGTTTTCGGTACTGTGTCGTGCCTTCAATAAAAACTAAATTAAAAGAGATTCCTGCGAGAAATAGATAGAACTTAGAACAATACAGCACAGTACAGGCCATTCGGCCCACAATGTTGTGCCGACCTTTAAACTCTGCCTCCCTAAGCTTAAATTCCTCCATATACTTGTCTAGTAGTCTCTTAAACTTCACTAGTGTATCTGCCTCCACTACTGACTCGGGCAGTGCATTCCACGCACCAACCCCTCTCTGAGTATAAAATCTTCCTTTAATATCTCCGTTGAACTTCCCTCCCCCTACCTTAAAGCCATGTCCTCTTGTATTGAGCAGTGGTGCCCTGGGGAAGAGGCGCTGGCTGTCCACTCTATCTATTCCCCTTAATATCAACTATACTATCATTTCTCCTCTCATCTTCTCTCCAGAGAGTAAAGCCCTAGCTCCCTTAATCTCTGATCATAATCCATACTGTCGAAACCAGGCAGCATCCTGGTAAATCTCCTCTGTACCCTTTCCAATGCTTCCACATCCTTCTTATGGTGAGGTGACCAGAACTGGACTGAGTACTCCTTGTGTGGCCCAACCAGAGTTTTATAGAGCTGCATCATTACATCGCGACTCTTAAACTCTATCCCTCGACTTATGAAAGCTAACACCCCATAAGCTTTCTTAACTACTCTGTCTACCTGTGAGGCAACTTTCAGGGATCTGAGGACATGTAGCCCCAGATCCCTCTGCTCCTCCACACTTCCAAGTATCCTGCCATTTACTTTGTACTCTGCCTTGGAGTTTGTCCTTCCAAAGTGTACCACCTCACCATTCTCCAAGTTGAACTCTATCTGCCACTTTTCAGCCCACTCCTGCATCCTATCAATGTCTCTCTGCAAACTTTGACAATCCTCTGCAATATCCACAACACCACCAACCTTTGTGTCTTCTGCAAACTTGCCAACCCATCCTTCTACCACCACATTCAGGTCATTAATAAAAATCACGAGAAGTAGAGGTCCCAGAACTGATCCTTGTGGGACACCACTAGTCACAACCATTCAATCCGAATGTACTCCCTGCACCACAACCCTCTGCTTTCTGCAGGCAAGCCAATTCTGAATCCACCTGGTCAAACATCCCTGTATCCCATGCCTTCTGTCTTTCTGAATAAGCCTACCGTGTGGAACCTTATCAAATGCATTACTAAAATCCATGTAGGTCACATCCACTGCATTACCCTCATCTATATGCCTGGTCACCTCTTAAAAGAGGCTTGTTAGACACGATCTGCCCTTCAGAAAGCCATGCCGACTGTCCCTGATCAGACCATGATTTTCTAAATGCCCATAGATCCTATCTCTAAGAATCTTTTCCAACAGCTTTCCAACAACAGACGTAAGGCTCATTGGTCTATAATTACCTGGACTACCCCTACTACTTTTTATGAACAAGGGGACAACATTCGCCTCCCTCCAATCCTCCGCTACCATTCCCGTGGACAACGAGGAGATAAAGATCCTAGCCAGAGGTTCAGCAATCTCTCCACTTGCCTCGTGGAGCAGCCTGGGGAATATTCCATCAGGCCCCGGGGACTTATCCGTCCTAATGTATTTTCACAACTGTAACACCTCCTCTCCCTTAGTATCAACATGCTGCAGAACATCAACCTCACTCAATTTGTCCTCACCGTCATCAAGTTCCCTCTCAGTGGTGAATACCGAAGAGAAGTATTCATTGAGGACCTCGATCACTTCCACAGCTCCAGGCACATCTTCTCACTTTAATCTCTAATCGGTCCTACCTTCACTCCTGTCATCCTTTTGTTTTTCACATAATTGAATAATGCCTAGGGGAATTCCTTTACCCTACTCGCAAAGGCCTTCTCATGCCTCCTTCTTGCTATTCTCAGACCCTTCTTAAGCTCCTTTCTTGCTACCCTATATTCCTTAATAGACCCATGTGATCCTTGCTTCCTAAACCTCATGTATGCTGCCTTCTTCAACCTGACTAGATTTTCCTCTTCACTTGTCACCCATGGTTCCTTCACCCTACCATTCTTTATCTTACTCACCGGTACAAATTTATCCCTAACATCCTACAAGAGATCCTTAAACATCGACGCATGTCCATAGTACATTTCTTTGCAACAACATCATCCCAATTCACACCAGCAAGTTCTAGCCTTATAGCCTCATAATTTTCCCTTCCCCAATTAAATATGTCCTTATCCTCTCTGATTCTATCCTTTTCCATGAGAATACTAAAAGTCAGAGAGCGGTGTTCACTGTCCCGCAGATGCTCACCCACTGACAGATCTGTGACCTGACCCAGTTGGTTACCTAATACTAGAACTAGTATGGCATCCCCCCTAGTCGGCCTGTCAACATACAGTGACAGGAATCCATCCTCTGCCCCATCTAATCGCTTGGAACTAATCAAATGCCAATCAGTTTTAGGGAAGTTAAAGTCACCCATGATAACAATCCAATTATTTTTGCACCTTTCCATAATCTGCCTCCCAATCTGCTCCTCGGTATCTCTGCTGCTACCAGGGGGACTATAGAATACCCCCAGTAGAGTAACTGCTCCCTTCCTGTTCCAGACTTCCACCCATACTGACTCAAAAGAGGATCATGCTACATTACCCATCTTTGTGCAGCTGTAATAGTATCCCTGACCAGTAATGCTACCCCACCTCCCCTTTTCCTCCCCTCTCTATCCCTTTTAAAGCACTGAAATCCAGGTTTATTGAGAATCCATTCCTGCGCTGGTGCTCGCCAAGTCTCCGTAATGGCTACTACATCATAATTCCAAGTATATATCCAAGCTGTCAGTTCATCACCTTTGTTCCTGATGCTGCTTGCATTGAAGTACACACACTTTAGCCCTTCTACCTTACTACCTTTATACCCTTTATTCTGCTGCTCTTTTCTCAAAGCCTCTCTATATGTTAGATCTGGCTTTACTCCATGCACTTCTTTCACTGTTCTATCGCTCTGGGTCGCACCCTTTTGCAAATTAGTTTAAACCCTCCCGAGCCATGCTAGCAAACCTACCAGCAAGGGTATTGCTCCCCCTTGAGTTCAGGTGCAACCCATCTACTCTGTACAGGTCCCACCTTCCCCAGAAGAGCTCCCAATGGTCCAAAAATCTAAAACCCTGCCCCCAGCACCAACTCCTCAGCCACGCATTCAACTGCCATCTCCTCCAATTCTTACCATCACTGGCAGCACTGAGAATCCTGAGAATGCTACCCTTGAGGTCCTGTTCTTCAGCTTTCTGCCTAGTCCCCGAAACTCACACTTCAGGACCTCATCCGTCCTCCTGCCTATGTGAACGAGCCATCCAGGTATGAAAGAAATCTACCTATGTTTCATCAGCTGTACAACAGCTTTTGACACTGTCAGACATCAAATCTCCTGGAAATGATTCAAGATCCTGACACAGATGGGAAAGAGATTCGTTTCTGAAGAAACTTATGCTGGGACCAGACCAGTGTTGACGGATGTCAACACTTCCACGGTGCGTTATTTCATTGTAAGTACATGCAGCTGATGAATCAGAAAGGAAAACTAAATTGATTTTTAAATATATTCTTTGCAACGAAACCCGTACATGATCCCATACTACAGTGGTAAAAAATAGTTCAGGAGTATGGCACCTGATGCTACTCCCTTAGATGCAGAGAAGTAAGGTGAGAGGACACGATTTATCCAGATGCATCTTTGCCGTTATTCGAACTGACCTTGTACATATTGACAAGCAAAATTACCTCGTTCGTCATCGTTGTGATTTTTCATAATTTGCCCTTCATGATAGACCATAGAAATCCAACTGCCACAAGTGACTGAAATCGGAAACAAAGCTCAACTTATGCACATATTCTCTGAAGTTTTTAATGTTCCAGTTCTTAAAGTAAATAGGATGTAGAAACGGTGGCCTAAGCGGTTCATACAATCTAAGCTATCCTCATTTGCTCAATTCTTGACATTATCCACGTTAAAGCATTCCTATCTATGGGCTGTACAATTAAATTTTGAATGTTTTGAAAGTGTGTACTTCAAACACATCGTCCGGCAGCTCGACTCATACACTTAGTCATTTTATTGGTCAAAAGTGGTCCTCCCCTTCCCATTAATTCTCTCTCGTCACCTTAAATCAATGACCATTATTAAATGATCCTCACTGGTAAGTCTGCAGAGACAATAGTATTATTAGTCTGGTCAGTGATGGGCCTGGATTACTAATGTCGTCATCATCATGGTCAGTAATGCCACTGTCAGTGTGGGTGTAGTAATTGTTCTGGAAAAGCACCAATTAATATATTCATCATGACATGAAATCGCATTCTAGTTCGGTTATCCAATATAAAGCTCTACGCACCATTGCGCAGTAAGTGATTCACTTTTCAATTCCCAGATAGGCACCTCTAGCTCTTGCCACTGAATACAAGTGCCGCATCTTTATACAGCTCCCGATTTTGGTTCCACTGATCCGAATACGAGCTCAGATTTGAGTTTGAACGGATTTAAATGATTGTGAGAGGACATCAGTATAAATCTACCATGTTGCGTTTAATCTTAGAAATGAAAGTATGTGTCCAATGCTGGGAAATGACAGGAGGAAAAGAGAAAGAGCGAAACGAGAAGGATATCTCCTCCACCTGTTTTCATCTCTCACCTTCTTGAGCTTGTGCATATTTATGAGGTTGAGTTTTAGGTTGCAAAGTATTTCAAAATCCGGAAAAACTCTCTCAATTTTATTGTACGCAAACATGTAATTGAGCGTATCTTGCAACTCTGCAAGTGCCGATCTATAACGAGTTAACCATATCTCACCTGACTGTAATTAATCTGACTAGTGATGCACAATAATTCCCTCTTGTTTTCTTTCCAAACCATCTTCTTGAAACAACAGATGTTTAATAAACAAACGTTTATTCCCTGCCAAATAAACATGGGCCAAAACGATGATAGAAAAAACAAGAGAATATTTCTCCTTCTCCACTGGGTCACACCTGATATGAGTACGGAAAGTAGTGCAAAAACCGAGGTTAAATATCTTTATGTCCACTGATGTTTCGGTCACTCCTTGGTACATTGACCGTACAACTCTCTCCTTTGAAAGACAATTTACACAGATATTCTGTCCACATCTCATAGACATCTCCTGTTGTTCAGGGTATTATAAATGCCATTAATGATTACATATTTTAGACATTTAGTAATTTGTGTGTTATCACCATTGTATTTGCTACAAGAGAGTGGACATTGAAGAATAAATACATAAATAATATGTTATGATATTCAGCTACAGTGCGATATCTGATTGCGGGGAATCACCACTAATGGTGTGATTGTGCTGAAGAGTATTTTTACAAAGAGGGATGTTGATATGATTTTATGGTTATGCACACTGTTTTTGCTGTCCATTATGAAATTAAACAGGCAATGAATTCGGCAGAATACACGAAGATGGTTCTGAATAAGCAGTGATATTCTCTGTGTAAGATATCAACGGAATGAGTGTGATGTGATAATAACATTGCAGAATTGAGGGATCTAGAAAATAAGTGAGGTGGTCGGTGGCACGTTAGAATACACTGGTTACACCGGATAAGAAGTGATTATCCTGAGGTCCTGTTCAATGTAGTGCTGGATCCCTTGGAAGGAGGGAAATAACCTCAGTTTCTCCTCACAGCCCGGAAAAATCAAATTATCTGTCTCGTTAATGTAATCCTTCTCCATCGAACTGCCTATATAGTTATCAACCTATCTATCTATTTATATACGCCCATTGGCGATAAACTGAAAATCTCTTTCTTTGAAAATAGCTGTGGTGAGAATTTCTATGGAATATGCAGAATTATAACGGGGAAACAGATGTATAGTTGAAATGATTGTGAAAACCGTGCAAATTAAAATTCTGAAAGAATATCAATGGGTTATGTCCTAGCGGTTTTGTCTGTTGTTTTATTTCTAACGCCTATTTATTCATCCATTCATTCATTCATTTATTTATTTATTTGTTTGTTTGTTTGTTTGCTTGTTTATTTATTTATTTATTTGGTGCTTGTTTGTTTGTTTGTCTGTTTGTTTGTTTGGCAGTGTTGTTTGTCTGTCTTTCCGCTGATGGTGTAACTTGTGATGGAAGAATTTCATAGCCAAAAAGCTGTTGCTTTGGGGCAGTTCCACTCTATCGGCCTCAAAAGTAGAACACTACAGCACAGAAACAAGCCACTCGGCCCTTCTAGTCTGTGCCGCTACTCCCATTGACACGCACCCAACCGATAACCCTCCAGAACTCTCCCATGCATATACCTATCCACTTTGTTCTTAAAACTTAAAACTTAAGTTCTGGTCCAATGGCAGGAAAGAAAGTCAAGATGCCTTGTTTTGCCATTCGCTGTCCATGAAGCTTTCTGCACCGCCTTCTTGGTTAATGCATCTTGTAATTGATCTCATCCACCGAGATAGGGAACTGGCTTCAAATGCTGTGCTAAGCAAACCCCTAACCCACGAGAGTTCAAGTTTCCAGATTGCCCTCACCTGGTTTAGCCTTCCTGTCAAAGCTCCGTACTAGAATTTGCAGCTTTCAGATGCAAACAGTTACTCGGAGCCATGGGTAGGAGCGGGATTTTAGGAGGTGCCGATAGTGGACGAGCTGTCTCTGGGTAGAGTACAACAGGCCCGCCAACAGAGGTGCAAATGCTTATTACATTTTTAAATGAAGTTTCTTGGAGATTTTATTTTGTCACAAAACTTAAGCTGCTAATTTGAGAATTATTAATAATTAGTAACTTTCATAGCATGTATATCATGCACTAAATAAGTATTTAGTGCACAGTGGCTCTCTGCTAATGACAGGGAGCTTTATAAGAAGGTAATATAAAGTCAAAGTATATTGTACAAAAACCAACAATGAAACCTGCAAAATCATGACGATTACTATCTGAATTAAAGGAGAATGCAAGAAACTGCCGCAAATTTCACGCGTGTGATGGATGTTGATCAGGATCTTCAATTGGTTTATTTACTTGTTAGAAAGTGTTGTTCTGCCAACTCTTCGACAAGATCTCAGATGAAGTCTCTCCGGTGAATACAGTTACTGTCATTCCACCTTCAGGAACAAATATACATATATTACATTTTACCTGCTTTACAAAACTCCCTGTCATTAACAGAGAGCCATTGTATATGTGTTCCTGATGATGGAAGACCCACGATACCCTGAGCGGTTTGTAATTCAATGCTGGTTGCAGTTGATGATATTTAGCATAATAAATGTTTGCGGTATTTACTTAACCAGTACAGAAACAACATTTTCAGGATGACAATGACAGTAATTGAATTCACCGGATAAACACCACTTGGAATATTGTAGCAGTTGGCAGAAGAACACTTTTCAGCAAGGAAGTAATCCTGTGTCCTTAGATAACTCCAATTCAAGATCCTGATCAACCATCTTCACATGCTTGAAATTTAGTGGACTCCTGCATTCTCATTTAATTCAGATAGTAATAATCATTATTTTGAAGGTTTCATTGTTTGATTTTGCAACCATTTACCTGACCTTTGATAGACTGAACGATATTATCAACCTGAAGCAGGTGAGTATTTCTCGACATCTATGTCTCACTCTCTGGAGAATTTACACTTACCTTCCTCCAGCGTCACAGAAACATAGAAAACCTACAGCACAATACCGGCCCTTCGTCCCACAAAGCTCTGCCGAACATGTCCTTACCTTGGAGATTATCTGCGGTTACATATAACTCTATTTTTCTATGCTCCATGTACCTGTCCAGGAGTCTCTGAAAAGACCCTATCGTATCGGTCTCCACCACCGTCGTCGGCAGTCCATTCCACGCTCTCGCCACTGTCTGGGGAAAAAAAGCTTACCGCTGACATCTCCTCAGTATCTACTTCCAAGCACCTTAAAATTGTGCCCTCTCGTGCTAGCCATTTCAGTCTTGGGAAAAACCCTCTGACTATCCACACGATCAATGCTTCTCTTCATTTCATACACCTCTATCCTCTATCACCTCTCATCCTCAGTCGCTCCAAAGAAAAAAGGCCGAGTTCACTCAACCAATACTCATAGGGCATGCTCCCTATTCCAGGTAACATCTTTATACGTTTCCTCTGCTCGCTTTCTATTGTTTCCACATGCTTCCTATAGCTGGAGAGACAGAGAGAAAAAAAATCTTCATGTTGTTGCCTAACACATCTCCGGCATTCCTCCTTCGTAACTCCCAGTGACTTCAAGGGAAACTTACGAAGATACAATTCCCTACACGGCATCCAACCACTTCTGCGGTTTCTGCAGATATCACTTCACTCCCTTGTCCATAATCCCTCCCGACTAATCTCCTTCCTGGCACTTATCGCTGCAAGCATTACAGCTGCCCTACCTGCATCTACACGTCCTTCCTCGATCCACATTTTTGACAGCCAATAAAGATTCCGGTACCACATTATGGAACACTATCGCTTCGCATTCACCCTCTAAAGTCCATGCTTTTTGACGTTGGCGAATAAACGTGTAAACATTCCCCAGAGCTCCGATCCAGACGGATCTGTGTCCAGTCTATAAGAATGATCAGTGTATCCCAGTAGACTGGTAAAATAAGTTTCAAACTGCCTTGCAACAGGATGCATAGATGCACGTTGGAGACTTGCTCTGTGACTCGTCTCATAAAATATCCTACGTTTTGTCCACAGATGACACGGAACAAGAGTATGAAGGAATATTCCACACTTAAATCTTCAGCAAGTCAATAGGACTTCTGGTGCCATCCAGCAAAGGACCCCGCTTCATCACATTTCACTCTGCAGTGTGAACCGTGTTCGGTGCTCGTCCAGGCAGCACCACTAGCGTCTGAGCATTGACCACAGGGGATCTGCTATCTCAGCATCTCCGCGTGAATCAGAAGCATGCTTTGCCGAGAAGTGTATCCCCGCACGTCACAGTAATTCTCTACCTCTTCCCTTCGCCACTGGAAAGGCTGAAATCCTATAAAAGAGAAGTTAATCATTGCCTTCGGAGGAACAGTTGGAGACAGAGAATAAATGATGCCTTGGTAACAACACAAATATCACAGAAATCAACGAAACTAATACGAGTGTTCAATTTATTTCATCTGTAGTCCGCCATTACTCCACTGCGCCATTAATCAATACTCCCTGTTCATTGATCAATACATCAACACCCGTACTAGATTTGTTGATTTCTGAGATATTTGTGTTGTTACCAAGGCATCATTTATTGTCTGTCTCCAATTGCTCCTCCGATGTAGCGTGGTCCTTTGCTTCTTAAAAACAACAGAAAAGCTACACTAGACTACAGACCTACACTGGACTACATAAAGCGCACAGAACAGTGCAGGCAGTACAATAAAGACAATAGGCACAGTAGAGGGCGGTATGTTGGTGTCAGTCTAGGCTCTTGGTATTGAGGAACTGATGGCTTGGGGATGAAACTGTTACACAGTCTGGTCAGGAGAGCCCGACTGCTTCGGTGCCTTTTGCCAGATGGCAGGTGGCGGAAGTGGCGGGAGGAGAACCACGATGATCTTCTCAGCTGACCTCACTATCTGCTGCAGGGTCTTGCGATACGAGATGGTGAAATTTCCGAACCAGGCAGTGATACAGCTGCTCAGGATGCTGTCAATAACCTCTGTAGAACATGGTGAGGGTGGGGGAGTGGGGTGGGAGATGGACTTTACTCAGCCTTCTCAGAAAGTCGGGACGCTGCTGGGCTTTCTGTGCTTTGAAGCTGGTGTTGAGGAGCAGGTGAGATTCTACGCCGGGTGAACACCAAGAAATATTGTTCTTTTTACGATCTCTACGGAGGAGCCGTCGAATTTCAGCAGAGTCCGGTTGCTCCGTGCCCTCCTGAAGTCAGCAACTATCTCTTTTGGGTTTTTTTTCACATTCAGAGACAGTTTGTCGCAGCAGTCCGTTAGCCGCTGAACCTTTCCTCTGTATGCTGACTCGTCGTTATTGTTGATAGGACCCACCACGGTCCTATCATTGGCGAACTTGATGATGTGGTTCGAGCTGTGTGTTGCTGCACAGTTGTGAGTCAGCAGAGTGAACAACAGTGGACTGAGCACACCGCACTGGGGGCCTCCGTGCCCAATGTGGTGGTTTTGGAGATGAAGCTGTTTCAGGCTGCGTCCTTGTTAAATCCTTCCCGCTTCACTGCAAGACGTCACACGCCTGCGCACTCCTAACTCCAATGAGAAGAAGAAAATAATCAAAATGGCACCCGCCGCACTCCCGTTCTGCTCCTCCGACTTTCTTCTCCAAAATGGGCTAAAGGATACAGATCTCTATATTGACGATTTAGTTACAGGAAATGATACTTAGGAAGCACATATTACTGCGGTGGAGAAACTATTTGAAAGGCTTTCAAAAGCTAACTTAGCTATTAACTCAGCTAAGAATGAATTTGGTCATGCCACTGTGACTTACCTTGGTTCTGTTGTGAGTCAAGGTAAGGTAGCTCCTGTTCAGGCAAACGTTCGGGCAAATTTAGAGGTCCCCACTCCAACTAGGAAAATAAAAACTCTCAGAAGATTCTTGGGCATGGTAGGATATTACCGGAAATTTTGTAAATAATTTGCTAATATTTACCTTCCATTAACTAATCTTTTGATGAAAAATGAAAGGTTTGTGTGGACAGTGCTTTGTCAGGAAGCATTTGAGAAATTGAAAACGATGATATGTCATCAACCGGTGCTCAGGGCACCTGGCTTTGAAAAACCTTTTTCATTATCTGTAGATGCTAGCGTTAAGGCTGCAGGAGCAGTATTACTTCAAAAGAATGAGGGTGACGAGGTTGATTATCCAGTAGCTTACTTTTCTAAGAAATTTAATTAGCATCAAATAAACTATATGGCTATAGAAAAAGAATTATTGTTTCTTGCTTTGGCTTTAGAACATTTTGACGTGTATGTTGGTACAACTCAAAAGCCACTCATAGTTTACACCGATTATATCCGTTAGTGTTACTTAGTAAGATGGAAAACAACATTAATAGGTTATTAAATTGGAGTTTGATGTTACAGGAGTATAATATTTTGATAACTCATATTAAAGGCAAAGATAATGAGATTACTGACTTTTTAAAATCTAGATGTTGAATGTACAACGTAATTGTTTATGGCGTGATATTTTAAAATTTGTAACACTCCTGCTGTACAGTAATTTTTAAGGTGCTGTATGATAATACTATGTACAGTATACTGTGTATGTTGTAAATTTTATACTTTTGTATTTTTTATGTTAATAGTTAATTGTTAACATTTTACTTATGACGTAATCTGGTGAGCAAGACGTAATGTTCTTGTGATGGTGGGATAATTTCCAGCGAATGTGAGGTCACAAGATTTTATTCTCCCGCCAGTTGGAGGTGATATGATGACCAGTTTCAACAGGTGTAAAATGTGAAAGCCCTGTAGTGACGCAAGTCAGTTCGTCGTTTAATTCGTCAGCTACTCCGTTATGCTGTGTATTCGTCTCCTGAGGCAGTTTTGTTTTAAAGTGGAGTTTTAATTTCTATCTTAGGTCTCGATGGGTATTGCCGGAAGTTTCGCCACAACGCTGCCAGTTTTAGTCTAGCCGGAGAGTGACGATTTATCGAAGTGCGAGAACCCGAATGATCGAGTAATGTTGGTGTCCTCGGCGGATTACTACAAGATCGACCTCATTACATCCTCGTTCAGAAGGTAGTAAACTACATCCGAGATAGCCCCTGCATTGTGAAAGCATAAAGTGTTGGACGCAGCGTTATTCGCCAAAGAAAAAGGTCAGGTCATTTAAGCCATTTTTATTTCCTCCGTCGTAAATCCTTCCGATGAGACATATTTCGGCTGGGGTCGGCAGTACCATCACGTCGTCGAGGACTACGTTACTTCAGGAAAGTCTCTCCTAAATGATTGTATAAATAATTTGGACTTTCGAATTTACCACTTTAAGAACTGTGTTCGCATTTATGGCTTAAAGAACTGTTCGATTTGCCGTATAGCATTCAAACTCCGGTTAAGTTGTTTACATTTGTTGTTGAACTGTGTTTAAATAAATGTTTCTTTGATTACATAAACATGCATGTTTATATAAACCTGCCTCAATTCTATATTCTTTGTTGCCGATTCATAACAACATAGGTTGTGCAATTATCCAAGAGGACATCAATCTCCTTGTTTCGATGACACTCTTTTTTTTCTCAATAACATTCGGGATTCCTGATAGAATTGTCAAGTTGTAACAGCGGACGTGAAATGGAACCGCACACTACCGAAAACACCACGAATTGGTTTGACTTTCTTTTTTTTTCGGTCAATGTCAGAATAATGTTGCGATGTGGCACTATCAAAATCTTTGGCTCTATTCTGAATTTAGTGTGGTTAATTGCTTAAATAACGATGTTTGCACAGGAAGTGAGGGGCATGAGCATGTTTCCGTTTGTTCCAGGATATCTGCTGGGGAATAATGGTCGGGACCTGAAAACCTGGCGAAAAAGGAGATGAAATGATTCACAAATGCTATCAGACTGAGTAACATGCAGGTGCCCGGTAGAGCGAAGAGAAATATTATGGATTGTCTTCTGCCAGGTCAGGAGAAATTACATTACTGCATTTCCGGGATTCTTTTTATGAATTTCTGGCCACGCAAGAAATCCCTGAAATTCACTCTATATACAGAAATACTAAACTAAATACACACATTAACCAAAGATAACTTTTAGTCGCGTGAACGCGGTAAATGCTGTTAAGCTTTGTTCAATTTGTACACAGGGCATCAAATTCATACCCCATGAAATATTACCAATTATTGGCAGAGGTTGATATACAAGCAAATAGGAGATGTTATCCAAGGAAATCAGGATCTGTCTTTCTACTGCAAGGAATGTCACAGTTCTTGCTGCAGGTACGTTAATGAGTATTGAGCTTTTAGTAATCCTTGTCTTCTGTCTCACTTGCCAAATCCGTGATCTCCTCCTTCGTAGCAACATCTTGGATGAATTGTTCATCAGTGAGTTCTACCAGACCCATCCGCATCGGCTAAGGCCGCAGGGGACTAGCCATGGAGGGTGGTATTGGGGTTTCTATCAGCCTTGCTCAATCTGCCATATCCTTTTCTCTACCCAGCTGATAGGTTTTACCTGCCACTTGTTCAATACACACCCTACTTAACCCCAGTTTTCAAACACCATCGTTGTTCACTCATTGAACCTTTCAGCCTCAACCAGTATTTTCTGGCTTTCACTCGACCTGCATAACGTTTACCTTGTTGCAAATGGCGTTTAATTTCCCTTGCCCTTTGCTTTGTAGCTTCTGGTGTTATTCTGTTGTATTATTTTGCGATCCATTATGGAAGTTACCGTTCCCCGCTGAATCCGTTACGCTGCTCTGATTCTGTATCAGGCCTCCTCTGCATTTCCTAACGGATTGAAGCGTGTTAAATAGAGAAAACATCACTCTGGTATTATTACACTTGGAATAATATTAATTATACTCCATGAAATGATATGAAACGTTTACCCTTGATTTGAACAGTGGTGGAGTAAAATCTTTGAGGATATATGCTCGTGTTATTAGATATTTTTGAATGACATACAAAACGTCTCAGAACATATATGAAAGCCTAACACTTGCGGACATGATCATACTTAAGAGATGAAAATTGTAATGAAAGAATGCAATATGTCGGGGTTTTTTTTTTTGCTATTACGACCATTGAAGGAAATAAGAAATTAGTCATTAATCACGTTTGTGTTTACTTGTTATGTCTGAGAATGGGTAATGAAAATTGTTGGCAGGATCACATAGTGGCGTTAGCATAAATGAGCTTCGGTGGGTTTCGCTGTCGGCAAGTGGTTTTCCGCTAGTATTCATTCAATGGGTCATGTCACTGAATGCCCGATAGGTATTGATCACAATCTATCTTTCCCTGACTTGCTTCAAGAGGCTAATGAGCAGATTTATTCTGTTCCTTGCAATGTTTTGTCTCATCCGAGCAATATTTAGAAATTATTTCAAAGTCTTAAAAAAAACTGTCTCCATTTTATTGTACACTAACATATAACTGAGCGTATCTGGTGATTCTGCAAGTGTCGAACTATAACATATTTTTTCCCACCTTGACTGTAATTAAACTGACTAGTGATGTACAATAATTCTCAGTTGTTGTTCTGCACCGTCTGCTTGAAACAACAGAAAGCTTGCACATTTATTTGCAGCATACAGCACATTTTTTTTTCAAAGGTTAAGAATACCTAACGTATGTTTTCACGCTTACGGGGTATTTTAACAATTATATTCATATTTTAATGCTGGTCTGAGACATCAGAGAAAATCATATAGGCTATTTAAAGGCGATGAAAGCTCGGCATTCTCATGTCCCCGGTGGTTTCCTTTAACTGAACCCACTGAACACAAGCTGCATCTATTTTTATCATTGCGGTTCTTTATCCGTGAACCCACTAAATATTCACGTGAACCTGTACTTGCAAATGCATATCACTGAATTTATTTTAGATATACGAAAATTAAAATATGCATGTGCCCGGAAATATAAACATGGCTCAATGTGGTGATAGACAACAAAGAATGAATATTTCTCCTTATCCGCTGGATCACACTTGATACGAGTACGAAACTAATAACAAAAGCTGAGGTTGAATGTTTTTATTTTCACTGTTGTTTCGGTCACTCGTTGGTACATTGACCGTGCAACTCGATCCTCTGAGCAACAAGTTGCACGGAGATTCTGCCCACAACACACAGCCATCTCCTCTTGTGTATGGTACTATAAATGCCATTAATGATCACACATTTGAGATGTTGACTCTGCGATTTGTAATGTGTGTGTTATCAGCATTTTATTTGCTGCAAAGGAGCAGACATTGGCATCTAAACACATAATCAATATGTTCTGATATGCAGCGACAGTGTGATCATTGATTGAAGGGAATCATCGCTAATTGTGTGATTCTGCTGAAGAGCATTTTTTTAATATAAAGAGAGGCATTGACAAATAAATACATAATCAATATGTTCTGATTTCCAGCGACAATGTGATCGTTGATTTCAGGGCATCATCGTTAATTGTGTGATTCTGCTGAAGAGCTTTTTTTATATATAAAGAGACATTGTCATATGGTTCAATGGTCATAAATCTTGTTTTCGTTGTGTCCATCATGAGGTTGGACATGCAGTGAATTTACCAGTATACTTGGAGAGGGTTCTGAATAATCAGTGATAGATAGATAGATAGATAGATAGATAGATAGATAGATAGATAGATAGATAGATAGATAGATAGATACTTTATTCATCCCCATGGGGAAATTCAACTTTTTTCCAATGTCCCATACACTTGTTGTAGCAAAACTAATTACATACAATACTTAACTCAGTAAAAAATATGATATGCATCTAAATCACTATCTCAAAAAGCATTAAAAATAGCTTTTAAAAAGTTCTTAAGTCCTGGCGGTAGAATTGTAAAGCCTAATGGCATTGGGGAGTATTGACCTCTTCATCCTGTCTGAGGAGCATTGCATCGATAGTAACGTGTCGCTGAAACTGCTTCTCTGTCTCTGGATGGTGCTATGTAGAGGATGTTCAGAGTTATCCATAATTGACCGTAGCCTACTCAGCGCCCTTCGCTCAGCTACCGATGTTAAACTCTCCAGTACTTTGCCCACGACAGAGCCCGCCTTCCTTACCAGCTTATTAAGACGTGAGGCGTCCCTCTTCTTAATGCTTCCTCCCCAACACGCCACCACAAAGAAGAGGACGCTCTCCACAACTGACCTATAGAACATCTTCAGCATCTCACTACAGACATTGAATGACGCCAACCTTCTTAGGAAGTACAGTTGACTCTGTGCCTTCTTGCACAAGGCATCTGTGTTGGCAGTCCAGTCTAGCTTCTCGTCTAACTGTACTCCCAGATACTTGTAGGTCTTAACCTGCTCCACACATTCTCCATTAATGATCACTGGCTCCATATGAGGCCTAGATCTCCTAAAGTCCACCACCATCTCCTTGGTCTTGGTGATATTGAGACGCAGGTAGTTTGAGTTGCACCATATCACAAAGTCCTTTATCAGTTTCCTATACTCCTCCTCCTGTCCATTCCTGACACACCCCACTATGGCTGTGTCATCAGCGAACTTCTGCACATGGCAGGACTCCGAGTTATATTGGAAGTCTGATGTGTACAAGGTGAACAGGACCGGAGAGAGTACGGTTCCCTGCGGCGCCCCTGTGCTGCTGACCACCGTGTGAGACCTACAGTCTCCCAACCGCACATACTGAGGTCTATCTGTCAAGTAGTCCACTATCCAATCCACCATGTGAGAGTCTACTCCCATCTCCGTTAGATTGTGCCTTAAGATCTTGGGCTGGATGGTGTTAAAGGCACTAGAGAAGTCAAGGAATGTAATCCTCACAGCACAACTGACCCCCTCTAGGTGAGAGAGTGATTTGTGCAGCAAATACGTGATAGCATCCTCCACTCCCACCTTCTCCTTAAACGCAAACTGAAGAGGATCCTGGGCGTGCCTGGTTTGTGGCCTCAGATTCTGTATTATCAGCCGGTCCATGTCTCTGTCTGAGAGATCCTTGGAGCGAATGAGATGTGACAATAACATTTCAGAATTGAAGGATCTGGCCAAGCAGAGATAATATCCACGTGTTCACTGGCATGTCAGAATAAGCACTGATAACACTCCGAGGGCAGCGATGTTCCTGTAACCTGTGACAGTCCTGTTCACTGCAGGGATGGGTCACCTGAAAGGAAGGAAAGAACACCAGTTGTCTCCCCACAGCTCAGAAAGGGAATAAAATTACCTGCCTCCTAAATGTAATCCATACCTATCTATCTATCTATCTATCTATCTATCTATCTATCTATCTATCTATCTATCTATCTATCTATCTATCTATCTATCTATCTATCTATCTATCTATCTATTTATATGTGCACATTGGCGATAATCTGAAATTTCCTTTCTTTGAAATAGTCGTGGTGAATATTTCTATGGAATATGTAAAATTATAACTAGAAAACGGATGTATACTTGAAATTATTGTGAAAATCGTGCATGGTAATATCCTGGAAGTATATCAATGTGTTATGACCTAACTGATTTGTTTGCTGTTTTATTAATGCTTAGTAATTTTCCAAGCATAAACAACGTGCATTAAATAAGTACCAAATCTGATCTTTGGCAGAACAGAGCACGTTCTCTGTTCAAGACACAGAATTTTAAAGCGGGTAAAATGAAGTATATGTATATGTGTTCATGAAGGTGGAATACGCATGTTTCACTGAGCCAGTCGTAATTCAATGCTGGTTGCAGTTAATAATATTTAGCATAATAAATGTTCACAATATTTATTTGAGCAGTACTAAATCAACATTATCTGGATTCTAATAACAATAATTGTATTCACCGAAGAGAAACAGATATAGAATATTGTTGCAGAGTTGGTAGAACAACAATTTCTACCACGTAAATATACCGTCGGCCGGTGTCCTCATAACTCCTACTGTAGATCATGAAATCCGTCCTTACATGCTTGAAATTTGGTTCGAATTCCTGCATTTTCATTTACTTCAGATAGTAATCATCATTATTTTGCAGGTTTCATTGTATAATTTTGCACAACCTTCGGTTGACTGAACGACATTATCACCCTGGAACTGGTGAGGATTTCTCGATATCTATATCTCACCATCTGGAGAACTTACATTTATACCTTCCTCCAGCGTCAGAGCTGAGGATTAAAACAAATACAGATCTTCACGGTGTTACCGAACACACCTCCAGAATTCCTCCTGCGTAACATTCTCCGTCAATGGGAATCTTAAGACAATACACTGCCCTCAGCCCCTTCTGCGGTTTCTACAGGTATCACGCCACTCCCTTATCCACCATCCCACCCGACTTATCTCCTTCCTGGCACTTATCACTGCAAGCGGTAAAAGTGCCCTACCTACATCTACACGTCCTCCCTCATTCCACATTGATGAGAGCCAATACATAATCCGGTACCGCATTGTGGAGCACTATCGCTTTGCATACACCCTGTAAAATCCATGCTTTTTGCATTAGCTAATGAACGTGTAAGCATTCCCAGCTGTTTCTATCCAGGTAAATATGTGGCTGGTCCATAAGAATGGAGCCCAGTGAATCCCATTAGATTGGCAAAATGACTTTCTAACTGCCTTACAACAGGATTCATCGATTCACGTTGGAAACTTTGTGATTCTCCTCCTAAAATATCCTACTGGTTGTTCACAGGTGACACGGAACAAGAGTGTGATGGAATATTCCACACTTAAATCTTCAGCAAGTCAATACGGATGTGTGTACCGTGTTCAGTGCTCGTCCAGGCAGCACCTGCAGCGTCTGGACCAATGACAACAGTTGCAGTCAGGAGGGAACTAAAAATAGATGAGCTGCTTCTAGGTAGAGTACGTCAAGCCCGGCACCAGAGGTGTCAAGAACATACTGCTTATAACATTTTAACTTGAGATGCTAACCAGAGAAATATTAATAATTGTTCACTTTCATACCATGTACAACGTGCACTAAATAAGTTTCAAATCTGATCTTTGGCAGATCACAGTGGTTATCTGTTAACGACAGGGAGTTTTTAAGCGGGTAAAATTAAGTAAATGTATTTGCGTTCCTAAGGATGGAAGACCCACGTTTCACTGAGCAGTTAGTAATTCAATGCTGGTTGCAGATGATGATACTTAATAAATATTTACATTTTTTATTCGACCAGTGCAAAATCCACATTTTCTCACAATGCATGCCTCCTAATCCAGTCAAATGTTTGTAAATGTCCTCTGCACCGTTCCTATGGTTTCCACATCATTCTGATAGCTGGAGAGCAAAATAAAAGGTCTTCATGTTGTAACCTAGCACACCTCCAGCATTCCTCCTCCATAACCTCCTCCGTCGTCAACGGGAAACTTACGAAGATACAATTCCCTGCACAGCTCCCAGCCCTACCTGCATCAACACGCCCTCCCTCATTCCACATTTGTGAGACCCAGTATAGATTGCGGTAGCGCATTCTGCAACGCTACCGCTTCGCATTCACCCTCTAAAATCCAAGCTTTTTTGCATTAGCGGATGAACGTGTAAACATTCCCTGGTGTTCCGATCCAGATCGATATGTGGTCGGTCTATAAGAATGGAGCCCAGTGAATCCCAGGTAGATCGGCAAACTGAGTTTCTAACTGCCTTACAACAAGATTAATCAATTCACGTTGGGAAATTTGTGACTCTCCTCCTAAAATATCCTACATTGTTTTCCACAGGTGACACGGAACAAAAGTATGATGGAATATTCCACACTTAAATCTTCAGCAAGTGTGTACCGTGTGTACTGTGTTCAGTCCTCGTCCATCCAGCATTTCCAGCTTCTGGGTAGTGACAACAGTTGCAGGGGAACTCGCCACTTCAGAGTCCCCGTGTGCGTCAGAAACCTGCTTTGCCGAGAAATATACCTCCGTCCATCACTGTCCTTCCCCACCTCCTCCCATTCGCTACATGAAGGCTGTAATCCTATAAAAGAGAAGTTAATCATTGCCATCGGAGGAGCAATTGGAGAGAGATAATAAATGGTGCCTTGGTAATTACACAAATATCGCCGAAATCAACAAAACTAGTACGGATGTTGATGTATTGATCAAAGAAAATGTTGTATTGATTAATGGCGCAGTGGACAATAAAATGGCGTAGTAGGAATTAAAATGAATTGCTGTCGCAGCAAATGTCAACAGTTTCCGAGTTACTGATAGAAAGCAATTTACAAGAAACGGTGTATCACACGGAGAGACTAGCGCAGTCAGCCTCCGAAATCATATTCAAAGTGTGAGAGGGAAAAGCATGTTATCAGCGCTAAGATATTCTCAAAGAAGCCGAGGGCCATGCATCAGTACATGTTCCACAATGCATACCGAGTGGTGAGTCAGCCCACAGTGATGATACCAGTTCCACACATCGCGTATCGATACCAGCTCCACGATGGATGCAGAGAGGCGAGTCATCCTCCAGTAATACCACAGACATGATACTCTCTCCAGTCAACCGAGGGCTGCACATTGGTACAGGTTCCACACTGGATGTAGAATGGTGAGTCTTTGTATTTCCAATATCCCGAGGGACATTCATCGGTAGGACTTCCACAATAGGCACAGAGTAGTTTGCACTACAAAACAAAAGGAAATGAGCTTGAAAGGTGAGCTTGAGCTCACTCTCTGTTCTGCACATACTTAGATTGGTGACGAAAATGAGAAGACGCTGAATAGGGAAATCGGACAGAGATAGTCATGAAGTCACAGGTTACTACTACAGAGATATAGGCACTTCCATTCATCTAGGTCATCTCTCTGTGATCCTCCACCTCGCCCCAATTATTTGCACCTTCTGTCCGACTCTTAGCCATGTACCTACACAACCTTCACTGAAATGATACAATTGAATCCTATCTGCCAGTTACGCTTGCAGTTCCTTCCACTCTCACTCGACCCTCTGTGAATAAGTTCTACCAAATACACTATTTGCATATTTCAATTTTCTCCTCAAGCCGATGAACTCTAGTTGTAGATTCAGTCAAAGGACAGAACACAGAACATAGAAATCTACAGCATATTACAGGCCCTTAGGTCTACAATGTTGTGCCAAATGTGTAACCTACTCTGAAAAGCTTCAGACTTCATCGAGCGCATAGCCCTCTGTTTTTCTATGCTCCATGTATCTGTCTAAAAGACTCTTAAAAGACCTTATTTTATCCGCTGCCACCACCGCCGCCTGCTCTGTATTCCGTGCACAATGCGCTCTCTGTGTGAAAAACTTACCCCTCGTTTCACCTTTCTACCTATTCCCAAGCACATTAAAACTATGCACTCTTGTGTTAGCCATTTCGGCTCCGGGGGAAATAAAATCTGACTGTCCAGGCGATCAATGACTCTCTTCATTTTTCAGGTCACCTTTCATCCCCTGTCACCACAAGGCGAAAAGATCAAATGCACTCAAGCTGTTCTCCTAAGATACAACCTGTCTTCCAACCAACACACTTGTTAACCGCCTCTGCACTCCCTCTTTAGCGTACACACACCCTCTCTATAGTATAGACCCTGGATGAGGAAAATCTGCGTGCATTCACCTTGTTCATTTCCCGAACTTTTCCTTTCAAATTGTCGCTGGACATTTTGAAGATTATTGATATTTCAAACTGTAAGTCGGTGGTCAGAACAGCCCACGATATTCTATCTACGGCCTCACCAGCATGTTGTACAGATTCAACACAGCGTCCCCACTCGTGTACTCCGTGATCTGATTGTGAAGGTCTTTTTCTTTTTCTATCTTTTTATTAGTATTAATAATATTATGAACAAAATACAATTGATATATTAATAAAGGGATTACAAACATACAAATTCCCATTACACATGAAAGAATACATAAGCAATGAATACAGTATAAATAAGTTTTCCCAAAACATGAACCATATAGTATATGTATGAACAAGGTAAATCTAGATATTTCATAATATATAATATAAAAACAGAAAAGAAATGTTGATTGTGAAGGTCAATGTGATCTGAGCTCAGTACGCCACCCCAGAGTCCCCGTGTGAGTCAGAAACCTGCTTTGCCTAGAAATACATCTCCGTCCGTCACTGCTCTTTTCTACCTCTTCCCATTCGCCACTGGAAAGGCTGCAATCCTATAAAAGAGAAGTTAATCATTGCCATCGGAGGAGCAATTGGAGACAGACAATAAATGACACCTTGGTAACAACACACATATCGCAGAAATCAACAAAACTAGTACGAGTATTGATGTATTGATCAATGAACCGGATGTATTGATTAATGGCGTAGTGCACAATGAAATGGTGGAGTAGGAATTGAAACGAATTGCTGTCGCAGGGAATGTCAACTGTTTTCGAGTTACTGATAGAAAGCAATTTACAAGAATAGGTGAATCACACGGAGAGGCTAGCGTAGTCAGCCTCACAAATCGTATTCAAGTTGTGAGAGGGGAAAACGTGTTATAGGCGCCGAGGTGTTCTCAGAGAAGCCGAGGGCCACGCAGCTGTACATGTTCCGCAATGGATACAGAGTCAGGCCACAGTGATAACACGAGTTCCACACATCGCGCATCGATACCAGCTCCACGGTGGATACAGAAAGGCGAGTCATCCTCCAGGACGGCCTGGGGGATGAAACTGTTACACAGTCCGGTTGTGAGAGCCTGAATGCTTCGGTGCCTTTTGCCAGATGGCAGGTGGGGGAAGTGCCGGGAGGAGAGACCCCGATGATCTTCTCAGCTGACCTCACTATCTGCTGCAGGGTCTTGCGATACGAGATGGTGAAATTTCCGAACCAGGCAGTGATACAGCTGCTCAGGATGCTCTCCACAACGTCTGTAGAACATGTTGAGGATGGGGGAGTGGGGTGGGAGATGGACTTTTCTTATCCTTCTCAGAAATTGGCGACGCTATTGAGCTTTCTTTGCTATGAAGCTGGTGTTGAGGCACCAGGTGAGATTCTACGCCAGGTGAGCACCAAGAAATTTGGTGCTCTTAACGATCTCTACGGAGGAGCCGTCGATATTCAGCGGAATTTGGTTGCTGCGTGCTCTCCTGAAGTCAACAACCATCTCTTTTGTTTTGTTCACATTCAGAGACAGTTTGCTGACTCTACACCAGTCCGTTAGCTGCTGCACCTCATCTCTGTAAGATGACGTCGTTCTTACTGATGAGATCCACAACTGTCGTGTCATCGCGAATTTGTTGATGAGGTTCGAGCTGTCGTCAGTCAGCAGAATGAACAACAGTGGAACGGGCACACAGACCTGGTGGACACCCGTGTTCAGTGTGGTGGTGTTGGAGATGCTGGTATCCCCTCTGTACCCGTTTCCAGGCACTTTAAAACGATGCCCTCTTGTGTTAGCCATTTCGGATATGGGTGGGGGGAAACTCTGACTATCCACGCGATCAATGACTCTCTTCATCTGATACACCTCTGTCAGGTCACCTCTCGTCTTCTGTCACTACAGAAAAGACCCTGTTCTCCTAAGGTAAGATCTCCATTCCAGGCAACACACTTGTAAATCTCCTCTGCACTCCCTCGCTAGCATCCATGCACCCTCTCTGTATTATCTATAGTATAAACCCTGGATGGCGAAAATCTGCCTACATTCACACTGTGCATTTCCCGAACACTTCCCTTTAATTTACCGCTGGACATTTTGAATCTTATTGATATTACAAAACTGTAAGTAGGTGGCCAGAACAGCCCACGATGTGCTATCTACGGCCTCACCAACATGGTGTGCAGCTTCAGCATAAAGTCCCAACTCCGTGTACTCCGTGATCTGATTGTGAAGGCCACTGTGATCAGAGCTCAATACGAGCCGATCTGCCCGTGGCCCCGATTTCCATTAATTGTCGATCTGTATCGGCAGGCTTCTTTATAAATACTGCACACTAAAGTCCACTATTCAATATGTGCGTTAAAACCTGTTGTATCTTTCCTCACAACGCAGACCATCTCACAGTTGTCTGTATTAAATGCCATCTGCAATTTTTCAGCCCATCTCCTAGCCTGTCAACATCGCTACAAATTTGGATAGTTCCTGGCTGGACCAACACCTCCAAATTAGGAATTGTTCGTAATTCTTCTGATTCAGTTTTCTACATTCACACAATGGGCCAAACACCAATACCTGCACTGCACTTGTCAGAGTCAAAGAGTCAACCATCCACTCTCTGCTAATCGAGAAAAGAACGTTCACCAATCCGTCCACAAGCCGCATAACTTTTGTGTGGAAGCGTAACATGTTTTGTTATTATCAAAGGTCCCTGGAATTTTACTCTCAATCTCTTTTAAATGTTCACAAGAACATACGTAAACGTGTTTTTGTGATACATTTCATCAGCTGTTACCCGACAATGACTCGAAATGACTAAAGCAAGCGACAGAAAAAAATGGATCAATCTTCTCCCCATTTCATTTGCTGAACTGATCTTCCGCCCTCAATGTCAGAAGCGAATGGGCTCCGCTGAATGGGACTGAATAAATACGTTTGAAGTTGATTGTTCAACATGTTTGTCTATGTTAGATGCAACACAAATCAGAAATTCTCCCATTTCAGCAGCTGCCGTCAGATGTCTTGGAAAGTACATTGGTAGTTCTCGTATTATCTTTTGTTTAAAAGTTAATAACTTGTAACATCCCTTGGGGATACGAATTCATGCAACGCTGACAGAGTGAGAAAAATACTTTAATATAAGTGTTTGTGTAGCTGATTGTCCCTCATGTGACAGATGTCATAACCACACTAATTGCCTCAGTGGAATTACTCTGAATTGTATATAAGTCTATAAAACCTACCAGCAGTCCATATGAGCAACGGCAACGTACGATTGAACGCTGCTTCTGACAGAATATGGGATATCCAGCGATTTACTACATCGCGGCCGTTTTCTATCCTTCTATTGTCGCGATCGGTATCCCTGGTAAGGTACTGCAGCTGGTCACTCTATGTATGGTTCCGTCATCTCTTGCTTTCGTTCGATGGCACTGTTTGTACTTTTACTAAGCGCAGATGCTACCTTCGTCTGAAATGTATTTCCAGAATTGAGGTTTCAAGCATCTGATAGTTCCAGATTTCTTCTGTGTGAAGCGTTTTTTTTTTTGTCAATGATGTTGGTGCCCATATTGCTATAGTTCAATAATTTCATCTTGCTCGGCTTTCTTAACTGACAGTAGTCGCATTTCGAGATCAGAAGCTTTTTCAACTGAACGACCAGTCGAATATTGACACTCAGCTCTGTTCTTCCATAAAATGTTAAATTATCACTTATGCATGAATTCTCACTACAAATAAACCTTTCAGCTGTTTCATCTCAAATAATGGAAATGGTGTTGGTTATCGAGCAATCGACCTTCACCGGTACTTGAGTCGTGGAAATCAGATGCCCGGCTCAAATCTGTGGGAAAGTCGCCATCCCACCATTAATTCTGTCCGTTATTGTCCAGCCGGTGTGCACGTACAGAGTCAATCGCAAATTGAATTTCTGCTTTTCACTTCGAAAAATCATGTCCTGCGTAGCATTGGAAAAACGTTGGGAATTCAGACATTTGCAGATAACGATAATTCTGTGTTGATTTTTTTTTTCCTCTCCGAATTTCTTGCAGTTAATGTAACGGCCATTGTGATCCTATCTCGTGGGAAATGCGGACTCTCCAAATGCATCACCCGTTACCTGGTTGGAATGGCAACAGCAGATATGATGGTGGTTATAGTTTTCGCTTTAGGCGAACAGACCAACAATATCTATATTTTTTTCAGATCCCTGCTCATCACTCCTGTATGCGCAGTGACACTTGTATTATTTGTTGTGACGAGGGACTGTTCTGTTTGGTTTACGGTCAGTTTTACCTTCGATCGTTTCATCGCAATATGTTGTCGAAAGTTGCGGGAACGATACTGCACTGAGAGAACAGCAACTGTGGTTATGTTGACCGTGCTTATAGTGAGCTGCGGGAGATGTGCCCCGTTTTACTTTGCTGTTGAGCCTTACGTCATCATTGACAACATCCCGTGGCGTTGCGTCCTCTCAGATGAGTACGCTACTTTACCCGTGTGGAAAGGAATCGAAATATTAGATGGTATGTTAACACCGTTGTTACCAATCGGCTTAATTCTTATCTTCAATGGGTTAACAGTCAGACACATAATTGCGGCAAATAGAGTCCGCAGAGGACTTCGGCAGAGCAACGATAAACAGAAAGATACCGAGGTGGAAAACCGCAGAAAATCGATGATTTTATTGTTTGCAATTTCAGCTAATTTCATATTACTTTGGGTGCCGTATGTAGCCCATTCTCTGAAATGGCAAACGGAAAATTACTATTACCTGGACAAATATTTGAGTTCCCCGGTATATATACTACAGCAATTTGGGTACATGTTGCAAACTCTCAGTGTGTGCACCAATACTTGTATCTATACACTGACACAGAGGAAATTCAGACAAGAGCTGAAAAATGGAATGAAGTATGTGTTTACGTTAAATGGCCATTTGTGTAAATAAAGCCCACTCCAATTATAATTCAGCGTAATTTCAGAACAGAACAGTTTAAAAAGTCAGTAGACATGGCGAATATGTCATTAATTGAAACAATCATGCGACTGGTTTTCCTGAAGTGAATACATTCCAAACTATTGCAGAGATTTGACAATCATCGGGAAACGTTACCGCAGCAAAAAGCCAGGACCAAGATGCTCCGGGACAGCTTCATACACCAGGCCATCAAACTGATTAACTCACACTGATTTGAGTGTTTTTCTGTGCTACATTGATTGTTCTATTTATTATAAATTATTATCAATTACTAGGATTGCACATTGCACATTTAAACGGAACAGTAACCGAAAGATTTTTACTCCACGTGTCTGTGAAGGATTTAAGAATAAAGTCCATTCAATCACAGGGCGAGCGATGACGTCCGGACATCTCGGGATTCTGATGTTTCAAAATAGACAGTGTCGGATGAAACAGTGTGTAAGTAGTCTCTTTTAAACACAGGGAGAGTGTGATAGTATCACAGCTGCGGAAAGGGAGGACAACGTTTCGGGCCGAGAACTGACGTCCTGACGAAGAGACTTGGCACGAAACGTTGACTGATCGTTTCCACTGATGCTGCCCAACCTGCTGAGATCCTTCAGCGTGTCTTCCATTAAACTTCACTGATATTCATCGGCAATTCCTCTGTTTTAAAGGTTTAGATGTGACAAAATTTCTCTGTTGTGTATAGGATGGAGACCTGTCGGGCAGGCTGACTAGAGCTAATACTAGAAAGTGAAACGGGTATTGTAACTCATTGCTCCGCGTGTCCGGATTTCAGAAAGATCCAGCACAGCTATTCGACACACTGGAATAGCTGCAGACAGTGTTGAATGTAATTAAACGATACTATTGAGTAGGAACGTGGGAAATCGAATTAGGGAAACGATTTGTTCCTTCAAATGCTAAAGAGAAATATGGAAATTTTTAATGGCGTACTTTATTGGGGTTCAGCATTGGCTTCTTTCATTGCGACAATGATCCGATAGCCCCGTAAAGTAACCCTTGTTGATAAGAGATATGATACACCTCTTCAAGAAGAAGAAGAGTTCCCTTCCTGCGATTCTGTGGACGCAGGAAAGAAACTCGGATGGTAGTTTGACTCCCAGATGCCTGGGCCCAGGATGTTTCAGATCGCGTCCAAGATAACCTGCTGAGGGAGGGGGAATAACCAGAGGTCGTAGTACATATTGGTACCAATGACATAGACAGGAAAAGGAAAGATATCCTGAAAAATGACTACAGGGTGTTAGGAAGGAAGTTAAGAAGCAGGACAGCAAAGTAATAATCTCGGGATGACTGCCTGTGAGAATAGGAATAGAGTGAGGTGGAGGATAAAAGCGTGGCTGAGGGATGGCAGCAAGGAGCAGTGATTCAGATTTCTGGATCATTGGGACCTCTTTTGAGGCAGGTGTGACCTGCACAAAAGCGACAGGTTGCACATGAATCCCAGGGGGAACAATATCCTGGCAGAGAGGATTGCTAAGGCTACTCGGGAGAGTTTAAGCTAGAATTGATAGAGGGTAGGAACCATTTTGAAGAGACTGGGGAGGAGGAAGTTGTCTCCCAAACAGAGAAAGCTTATAGCCAGTGCGAGAAGGAGGATAGACAGGTGATAGAGAAGGGAAGCGCCCTGATCGAAGTTTCGAGGTGTGTCTATTTTAACGCAAGCAGTGTTGTGAACAAAGCGGATGAGCTTAGAGCGTGGATCGGTACTTGGAGATATGATGTGGTGGTCATTACAGAGAACTAGATGTCTCAGGGACAGGATTGGTTACTTCAAGTGCCGGGTTATAGATGTTTCATGAAGGACAGAGAGGGAGGCAAAGGAGGTGGGGGCTTGGCACAGTTAATGTATCGGCTGCAGAAAAGGTGGACACCATGGAGGGATTTTCTACTGAGTCTCTCTGGGTGGAGGTTAGGAAGGGGAAAGGGTTAATAATTTTATTGTGTCATTTTTACAGGCCGCCCAATAGTAACAGGGATATCGAGGAGTAGATAGGGAAACAGATACTGGAAAGGTTTAATAATATCAGAGTTGTCGTGATGGGAGATTTTAACTTCTCAAATATAACCATATAGCAATTACAGCACGGAAACAAGCCATCTCGGCCCCTCTAGTCCGGGCCGAACACTTACTCACACCTAGATCCATTGGCCCGCAATCTTCCCATAACCATCCATTCCTTTCCTGTGCATATACTTATCCAATTGTACTGTAAATGACAATACCGAACCTGCCTCTACCACTTCCCGTTCCACACAGCTACCGCTCTCTGAGTAAAGAAATTCCCCTTCGTGTTACCCGTAAACTTTTGCCCCCTAACTCTCAACTCATGTCCTGCTGTTTGAATCTCCCCTACTCTCAATGGAAAAACCCTATCCACTTCAACCCTATCTATTCCCCTCATAATTTTAAATACCTCAATCAAGCCCCCTCAATCTTCCACGCTCCAAAGAATTTTAGACCTAACTTGTTCAATCTTTCCCTGTAACTTAGGTGCTGAAACCCAGGTAACATTCCAGAAAAGCTTCATTGTACTTTCTCTATTTTGCTGAAATCTTTCCTATAATTCGGTGGCCAGAACTGTACACAATACTTCAAATTCAGCCTTACCAAAGCCTTGTACAATTTTAAAATTACATCACAACTCCTATACTCAATGCTCTGATTTATAAAAGCCAGCATACCAAAAGTTTTCTTCACCACCCTATCCACATGAGATTGCACCTTCAGGAAACTATGCACCATCATTCCTAGATCACTTTGTTCTACTGCATTCTTCAATGCCCTACCATTTACCATGTATGTCCTATTTGGATTATTCCTACCAAAATGCTGCACCTCACACTTATCAGCATTAAACTCCATCTGCATTCGTCCAGCCCATTCTTATAACTAGCCTAACTTTGAAAGCCTACTTCATTATCCACAACGCCACCTACCTCAGCCTCATCTGCATACTTACTAATCCAATTTATAACCGCATCATCCAGATCATTAATATATATGACAGATAACATTGGACCCAGTACAGATCCCGGAGACACACCACTAGTCACCGGTCTCCAACCTCACAAGCAGTTAACCACCACTACTCTCTGGCATCTCTTATCCAGCCACTGTTGAATCCATTTTATTACTTCAATATTAATACCTAACGATTGAAGCTTCCTCACTAACCTTCCGATCGAAACCTTGTCAAAGGCCTTACTGAAGTGCACAGAGACAACATCCACTGCTTTACCCTCGTCAACCGTCCTCGTAACCTCTTTAAAAAATTCTATAAGATTTGTCAAACATGACCTTCCACGCACAAATCCATGCTGACTAGTCCTTATAAGGCCCTGTCTATCCAGATAATTATATATAGCATCTCTAAGAATATTTTCAATTAATTTACCCACCATTGACGTCAAGCTGACAGGCCTATAATTGATAGGTTTACTCTTAGAATTCTTTTTAAACAATGGAACCACATGAGCAATAGGCCAATCCTCCGGCACCATCCCCGTTTCTAATGACTTTTGAAATATTTCTGTCAGATCCCCTGCTATATCTACACTAACTTCCCTCTTGCTCCCAGGGAATATGCTGTCAGGATATGGAGATTTACCCACTTTTATATTCCTTAAACGCGCCAGTACTTCCTCCTCTTTAATCGCCATAGTTTCCATAACTTCCCTACTTGTTTCCCTTACCTTACACAATTCAATATCCTTCTCCTTAGTGAATACTGAAGAAAATAAATTGTTCAAGATCTCCTGCCCCCCCCCCCATCTCTTTTGGCTCTACACATAGTTGTCCATTCTGATTCTCTAAGGGACCAATTTTATCCCTCACTTTCCTTTTGCTATTAATATAACTGTAGAAACCCTTCGGATTTATTTTCACCTTACTTGCCAAAGCAACCACCTATCTTCTTTTAGCTTTTCTAATCTCTTTCTTAAGTTTCTTCTTACATTCTTTATATATTGCTCGAGCACCTCATTTACTCCATGCTGCCTATATTTATTGTAGATATCTCTCTTTTTCCTATCCAAGCTTCCATTATCCTTTGAAAACCATGGCTCTCTCAAACTGTTAACCATTCCTTTCAACCTAACAGGCACATAAAGATTCTGTACCCCCTAAAATGTCACCTTTAATGACCTGCATTTCTCTATTACATCCATCCCATAAAACAAATTGTCCCAATCCACTCCTTCTGAATCACTTCGCATCTCCTCAAAGTTAGTCTTTCTCCAATCAAAAATCTCAACGCTGGGTCCAGTCCTATCCTTCTCCATAATTAGATTGAAAACAGAATTTCAAGAGTTGAACTTAAAATTTCATAGGAAGGAAATAAATTCTGACATAGCAGTATTTCAGTGGAATAAAGGAAATTACAATGTTTTAAGAGCGGAATTAGCCAAAGTAAATTGAAAAGAGCTGCTGGTAATGATGTCAGCAGAGCAGCAATGGGATCCGTTTCTAGAAAGAAAATCAGTAAGGGGCAGGACATGTGAATTCCACAAGTGAAGAAATATTCCAATGGCAAAATAATACAACTGTGGATGACAAGGGAAGTCAAAGCTAATGCAAAATCGAAAGACAGTACATGCAACAAAGCTAAAATTAGTGGGAATTAGTAGAGGATTGGGAAGTTTTTAACAACCTACAGAAGGCAACTGAGAGAATCATGAGAAGAAAAAAAGAGATTAAATATGTAAACAAGCTAGCAAATAATATCAAAGTGGAGAGTAAAACCTCTTTCAAGTGCAGTTTTTGTTTTGCCGGTCGGAGAGGGGGGGATTGTTGTTAGCCGCCGCTTACATGCGGGCGAGGCGACTTTGGGGTTCTCATATTTAACTCTCGTTCATCCAAGACTTAAACAATAAATGGCTGGTTCGTTTCTTTCATTTGGAACAAAAACAAAACTCTGTATTATACAGTCTAAGTTACAGGCTCCCTGTAGCAAAGGGGCTCGGGATTTTCCAGACCTCAAATGATATCGGTATTTCAGTGGAGTAAAGGAAATTACAGTGGAAAGAGAGAGGAACTGGCCACGGTTGACTGGAAAGGGACACTAGCGCGAAGGACGGCAGAGCAGCAGTGGCTGGAGTTTGTGCGAGAAGTGCGGAAGGTGAAAGACAGATATATTCCAAAGAAGAAGCAATTTTCGAATGGAAAAAGGATGCAACTGTGGCTGACGAGAAGTCAAAGCCAAACTAAAATCAAAGCAGAGGGCATACAAGGAAGCAAACATTAGTGGGAAGACAGAGGATTGGGAAGTTTTTAGAAGCTTACAAAGTCATTAAGAAAGAAAAGATGAACTATGAAAGGAAGCTAGCAAATAATATGAAAAACGATACTAGAAGCTTTTTCAAGTATATCAAGAGTAAAAGACAGGTGAGAGCATACATTGGACCAATAAGAAATGATGCTGGAGAAGTTGTAATGGGAGATAAAGAGATGGCCGAGGAACTGAATGAGTATTTTGCATCAGTGTTCACTGAGGAAGTCTTCAGCAATATAACGGACATTCAAGGGTGTCAGGGGAGAGACATGTGTGCAGTCACAATTACGACAAATAAAGCTAAATAGTCTAAGGGTAGATAACTCTCCTGGACCAGATGCAATGCACCCTCGTGTTCTGAAGGAAGTAGCTGTGGAGATTGTGGAGGCATTAGCAATGATCTTTCAAAAGTCGATAGATTCTGGCCTGGTTCCGGAGGACTGGAAGATTGCAAATATCACTCCGCTATTTAAGAAGGGGGGAAGGAAGCAAAAAGGAAATTATAGACCTGTTAGCTTGACATCGGTGATTGGGAATTTGTTGGAATCCATTGTCAAGGATGGAGTAGCTGGAGGCATATGATAAGATATGCAGAACTCAGCATGGTTTCCTTAAAGGTGAATCCTGTCTGACAAACCTAGTGCAAATTTCTGAGGAAATTACAAGTAGTCTAGACAAGGGAGATGCAGTGGATGTTGTGCATTTAGATTTTCAGAGGGCCTTTGACAAGGTGCCGCACATGAGGCTGCTAAACAAGGTAAGAGCCCATGGAAATACGGGAAAGTCAGATACGTGGATGGAGAGTTGGTTGATTGGCAGGAACCAGAGAGAAAGAATAAACGATTCCATTCTGGTTGGCTGCCGGTTACCACTGGTGTCCTTGTTCGGGCCGCTTCTTTTTTAACGTTGTATATCAACAGGATTATGGAATAGATGGCTTTGTGGCTAAGTTTGCTGATGATACAGAGATAGGGGGAGCGACCTGTAGGGCTGAGGAAACAGAGAGTCTGCAGAGAGACTTGGATAGTTTGGGGAAATGGGCAAAGAAGTGGCAAATGAATTACAATGTCGGAAAGTGTACCGTCATGCACTTTGGTGGAAGTAATAAACGGGCAGATTATTATTTAAATAGGGAGAGAATTCAAAGTTCCGACATGCAACGGGACTTGGGAGTTCTCGTGCAGGATACCCTTAAGATTAACCTCCAGGTTGAGTCGGTGGTGAAGAAGGCGAATGCAATGTTGGCATTCATTTCCAGAGGAATAGAGGATAGGATCAGGGATATGATGTTGAGGCTCTATAACGCACTGGTAAGACGTCACTTGTAATACTGTTTACAGTTTTGGGCTCCTTATTTAAGAAAGGAAATGTTGACATTGGAGAGGGTTCAGAGAAGATTCACTAGAATGATTCCGGGAATGAGAGGGTTAGCATATGAGGAACGTTTGTCCGCTTTTGGACTGTACTCCTTGGAGATTAGAAGAATGACGGGGGACCTCATAGAAACATTTCGAATGTTGAAGGGCATGAACAGAGTAAATGTGGCAAAATTGTTTCCCATGATGGGGGAGTCTAGTACAAGAGGACATGACTTGAGGATTGCAGGGCGCCCATTCAGAACGGAGATACGATTTTTTTTTTATCCAGTGGGTGGTGAATCTATGGAATTTGTTGCTACGGGCGGCAGTGGAGGCCAAGTCACGGAGTGCATTTCAGGCAGAGATTGATAGGTATCTGAGTAGTCAGGGCATCAAAGGTTATGGTGAGAAAGCGGGGGAATGGGACTAAAAGGGAGATTGGATCAGGTCATGATGAAATGGCGGAGCAGACTCGATGGGACTAATGGCCGACCTTTGCTCCTTTGTCTTATGGTTATATGGTCTTATATCAATTAAGTTCCTTTTTATCTTATGTTGTTGATTGGGTTTGCATGGACCCCTCCTCAATTTGGCCGGACATTAAAGCTTCAAAAGCAAAATGCCCACTTATTAATGTGCTTTTCCGCAAGTAGATGAGGAATCCAATAACAATACAAAAAGGGCTTGGAGGGTCGTGCGGAGAATTGAGGAAATATCACCCTTCACTCCAATAACTGGCAGTCCAGGTTTTCAGCCTGGCATAGCCGAATCAGATAATGGATTTCTAAGGGTATTTTCCATGGAGGAGATTTGTTTGATGAAGGAACGATGATGTCTTTTAGTCAAATAGTACAGAAATACAACATACCAGACAAGAATCTGTTTTGTTTCTTTCAGATAAGAGATTATATATAGAAATAAAGCCTTATTGTTAACTGATTTCTGCACTTCTGAAATAGAAAAGTAAGTGTTTTGTTCTACTGGTGAAGTCTCCATTAGTACTTTTTACTGCATCCTGAGGGAATGCTCCTGTGGAGAGTGTGAGCTGCTGGGAGTTGTTTGGGAGGAATAGACGGGTTTAGAAATTGCAGCTGAAATAGAGGAAGACATCTGTGATAATGCAAAGAAAATTTCAGTTTGTCATCGAACTAAAGCATCGCAACTCAAATGACACACTTCGCTGTATGTTTCAATGTTTTGCTCAACACTGGACAGGAGGACAGGTTGATCGAACTCAAACTTTCCTCTTTGGAGTGAAGAAGAATGAGAGGTAAAGTGACAGTAGTGCACATAGGAAACAGATCGAGTGGACATTCAGAGAGGCAGAAATGGCTAATACCAGGGCATAATTTTCAGGTAACTTGAGGTAAGTATAGTGGTGATATCAGAGCTTAGTGATTTACACAGAGAATGGTGTCTGCACTGAATATCCTGTCAGAGATCGTGGGAGAAGCACATCCATCAGGGGAATTTAACAAACTGTACGTTAGGCGCATCAATGATAGATAACCGGGCGGTGGTGTGGGTTAGACAGATCTTGGAGTAGGTTAAAATGTCGTATTCTGTATAGTTCTAATAATATTTATCATAACTTAGTTTAAGTTCCATTCTTGCCTCCATGGCCTAATGTCACTGTAACTGAATCGTGTCTGCTGACGGCTGGAGATGGCTGTGAACCTATTGGGGCTCAGCCTAGATCAAACAACCAAGTCAGCTGCTTTCCAACAGACTGTATTTCAGAGATACACCACAAACCCTGACTGCCACATTGGCAATCATAGACAGAACTGTCGTGGGCAGTCAGCTTTCCTGACACACACACACACACACACACACACACACACACACACACACACACACACACACACACACACACACACACACACACACACACACACACACACACACACACACACACACACACACACACACACACATATACATTCTGGCACCGTCTGCAAAGAGGTTGCATGCAGACCCAGTGAGCAAGTGCGGTTCCTCTAGTTGGTGCGCTTTCTTCCACGGTTCGAAGTCGTACAGGTGAGTTGATTAATTTGTCATTGTGTACTGTCTGTCATTAGGCTCGTGTTAAATAATTGGTCATTGGATTGGAAAGTACAGTTCTGCGATGATTCACTAAATAAAATAAAGTTTATTTTAGGGACCATAGACTACACACCCAGGAGCTTAAGCCAGGGACCAGAGACCACAGACCATAGTGCATAGACTGTAGAGTTTAGGGGAAAGGCCGTTGACCACAGGCCATTGTGCACAGACCAGATAACTTTGGACAGAGGCCATAGATCACAGACCGTAGAGTTGAGGCCAGGGATAATAGACTACAGACCATTGGGTTTAGGCTACTGACAATAGAGTTTAGGCCGGAGGCGATAGACTACGGACTGTAGAGCACGGTGTATAGAACTTATGCCACAGTTCATTAACCATAGAACATAGAGTCTAGGCCAGAGACAACAGCCCACAGACAATAGAGATTAGGCCAGAGACGATAAACCAAAGACCGTAGAGTTTAGGACAGACACAAGCGGACACAGACATTCTCTCTTAGGCCAGAGACCATAGACTATAGATTGTAGAGCACAGACTGTAGAGCTTTAGTCAAAGACCATAGAACACAGATGTAGAGTAAAGGCTATAGACCTTAGACCAGAATCCAGAGACCACAGTCTGTATAGCACAGTGTGTAGTCCATGGGCCAGAGACCACAGGCCACACACCGAAATGTACTCTATAAAGAGGTTAGGCTAGAGACCATAGACCACAGGATGGCCAAATTTAATATCATCCGTATAATTCAGGCCGGTGTTGGGTGAGTTAGGATGCTTGCTAAGTTGCAAACCATCAAAAGTGAAATATTGAGAGTACAGAGTTTGTATGTTCCTGTTAGATTAAAAGGCAATACTTCATGGAATTTTGATTTTAGAGAGATATTGAAGACCTGATTAAGAAGCCGAAAGGGAAATAAACATTTAGCATCATTTGAGAAACTGCAGCAGTATGAGAAATGTATAGAAGTCTGAGGGGAGAATTCAATCGGGCGAGAAGAAGACATGAGATTTCTCGTCAGAATAGGTGAAGGATCCCTGAAGAAAAATGAAGCGCAAAAGGATTGCAAGGGATAACAATGTTGCTCAGGACGATCAGGATTGTCCTATATGGATGGAGCCTAGAGAAATGGGGAAGGTCTGAACTGTTTTTTTTTGCATCTGTATTTATTTCGAAGACGAAGGAAATGGGGAAAATCATTAAGCAACCTCCTTTGTGATAGCTTGACATCGACCTTCTGAAAATCCAAGTGCACAACAGCCACTGATTGTCCTTTGTCTGTCATGTTTGTTATGTCTTCAAGTTATTCCGACAGATTCGTCAGGGAAGATTTTCACACCTGTAAGCCATGTTGACAGCAGCCTATTTTACCATGTGCCTCCACGTACCCTGAAACGATGTCCTTATACATCGACTGCAAAATTTTCCAAACAACTGAAGTCAGACTAACTGCCTTATGATTTTCTTTCTTCTACATCTCTCCTTTCCTGAAGATCATTACTAATGACCCCCACAATCTCTTCTGCCGACACCTTCAGCACCCGCCAGTATACACAAGCTGGTGTAGGTCATTTACCTAGAGACAGACATTTCAATTTCAAAAGAACTTTCAAAAGAACCTTAAAATTGAAATTTTTTGGCGAATGATTCTGAAAGAGGGGGGATTCGCAGGGATCATAATATTCTCGTATTGATTGATGAGGGTAAAATGATTGTCACTAAAATAGGGAAGGTTGAGTTGCGATCTGGGTGATTTGCTGTGATTCGTTATCAAGCTAATTTAATTGAAGAGGTAAAATAATATCAGTGTCAGGTTCTAACTGAATAGCCTGATGTGTTAAAGGTCTAACAGGAGGTAAGTAGATGAGGATTTGTGTTCTCAGTAGCTAAATCATGAGTTATGTGTTTTTAAAAATTGGATTAATAGACCCGAGCTTGATTTGTAAATATATGGTCAAATTCTTGAGAATGTGCAAGTAGAATGATTTCCCGCCACGCGGGTGGATATTCAGCTTACATGGAAGCACCGTATCAGTAAAATAAGTGATAAATATAATGTAGCAATAAGTATTCTCCGGTGTCCATGCGCCCGTTCTTTGAGAAATCTCTGTTAAATATTTAGATCTGTTTAAACTGATCTGTTCTTGATAATGGCTGTGTTGCTTAACTTCAACTTCATCTTGAACTTTCACTTATTTGGGTGTGATACAAGCGCAGACTATTCCATTGTGTTGTAATACCCTAAGCACATCCTCTGTTTCGTCGCTACTAGTTGAAATGGGTCAATTCTCTTTGACAGCTGCGGAAAATGCAGTTGCTGTTAACATATTGGCTTAATTTGAGTGGGCAGATCCCACTGTTGATGCTGTGCTGCAGGTCTCTTGGGAACATCACATTTTGGGTGGCTGGATTCTGATCACGCTAGGAAAATTTGTTTTTCTGGATTATGCAATATGCTTCACTGCATTTTTCTTGGTAACGTAATAACTTCAATTGGTTTTACTTTACAGGATTAAAAAACAAAGTCTGAGGATTCCTTTATGCCTAAGGTTCGGTTGATTAATCAATATATGAAGGAAAATTATTAAATCTTTGCGGATGGATCAAAAGCTAATTTAACTGGGAATTTTGATTGGCAGTTTCTCTGCTAATTGTAAGTATTTTTCAGCAGAATTGTTGCTATCAGTTTGGGCTTACTTTGGGTGGAGGAAATTCTCCATGAAAAGCTATAATTTGTTTTTCGGGTTTGATTTGTCTGAAAACCAATCTTTCCAACAGTAGGTCAAATTGCTATTGGAAGCTTATTAAACAGTATTTCACATGCAAAGTGCTGGTTTCCATGTCTATCTCACCTGTGCCTACCCATAGCGCTGATGTGGGGAATGAGCGGGTTGACTGTTCATTTAGAAAAGCTGGTGAAAGTTCAGCTGTGCGTATAGACTTCCAATGAAGCAAATCAAAAGCTACGGGATTGGGTCGTTAGATTTACTTTGATTTTTCATGTATGTCGTTAATAAGCAGATTTGGATGTGTCGACGTATATGATGGTGCACACAGATTTGCGGATGGACACAGATATATGGGTGTCAGTGGATTTGATGGTTTGTCGAACATCATACACACAAATGTCTCATTTGTAGTTACTTTAATAATAAATTCACTTTGAACCGTGAGCAGTAGGGCCTCGGGGAGTCCGGTAGGGCAGATGAATCTGGGAACAGCGATTCAAAATTAGTTGAAAGTGTTTGATAGGGTCGTAAAGAAGGCATTTGGGACATTGGCCTTCCTAAATGAAACGACTAAGTACAGGAGATGAGATGTTTTGCTCAAATTGTTTAAGATGTTGGTGAGGCTTAATTTGGAGTATTGAGTGCGGTTTTTGTTACCTGCCTGTTTCAATAAAATTTGAAGAGTACAGGTAAAATTTACAATACGTTTGCTGGGACTTGAGTATCTGAGCTGTCGGGAACTGTTTTGGACTCTACTCTCCGGAACTAGGAAAATGAGGGGATTTTTCATAGATGTTTACAATATTGTGAGTATTACAGATCAGGTAAATGCAAGCAGAAATGTTCCACTGAGGTTGAGGAGACTGAAACAAGAATTCGAATTTTAATCGTGAAAGGTGAAATATTCAAGTGGAAACTGAGTGGGATGTTCTTCACTCAGGCGTTGGTGCTGCTGTGGTAAGGCCTGTCAGCCGAAATGTTGAATGTGGGTTCGATGGCATTCCAGAGAAGTTTGGATATGAACAAGGATGGCAAGGGTATTTAGCACTATCGTCCAGCTGCAGTTATGGAAATTGGCAGAATAATAATTAGGTACAAACTAAATGGGCAATGTTGTACTGCCCTTGTCGTGGTTACTTGAAATGACCAGGAGACGCAGACAATTTTTCGAGAAGTTTAAAACTTTATTTGCAAACAAAGGCTGAGGCAATCAATGAACTTGTCACCAAAAGCCCACCGAGCTCCGGTGTACAGCATTCTTTATCGTAATTTCTTATTTCAGTTACATTTCAGTTTTATCAGCATACCCAATCAATTTTTAGTTGCATATCATCTATCCATTAACTAATCAATCGCTCTTGCCTAGCTCTCGGTGCGCCACCATTATTTCTCTCCAGTTCGCATTGTGGCCCCATTCCTGGCCAAGGTTATTTTTTCAGACATCCTCCCTCATATTACATCTCCTGCTCGTACCAACCTGTCCGCCAACGTTATCTCTTACTAAACAAAGGCTGAGTATAACACATGGAGTACATTTCAGCTAATTAGTGCTGCTAGCTAAACAGGTGTTCTTTAACTGCCACAGTATGTAGCTAAGAGAATACAAGGTATCTAGTAAAACAATACATAGCAGAATGTGTGTAGTAAAATAATACATAGTAATATTCAGTACATTGGAATGATTACATAGTATAGTAAATAGATAGTACATAGTGATTATATTTCGGTATATATAATGATTCTGTCAGGTATATTTCTCAATACCCTCTGCCTACAAATAAAGTGTAGAGGAAGCGAAACTGGTTGGGTCTTTTTACCGAGAAGGAGGCGAAGTACTTTAAGACTTTCTCGGTGTATAGGTACTAGTACTGTATAGGTACTGGAAATCCATGGTCAAAATCAGGCCACCAGGACCAGGGAATTTAACGTTGTTGAAGTTCCAGAGCATGTGAAATTTACGGAGGTAGATTGGAAAAAACAGGGAGAAATTCAAGTGGACGGACACCAGATCAGTTGGGCAGGGGCAAGCAGAGACAATGGGTCTACCTACCCACAGAGACAGAAAAAAAAACATTAACGCACATTGACAAATACAGACAAACAAAATACCTGGGCACAGGCACAAAAAACCACACACACATGCCAACAACGTCAAGATACAGTCCCGCCACATACACACGCTAACACACACACACACACACACACACACACACACACACACACACACACACACACACACACACACACACACACACACACACACACACACACACAATCACATGCATCAGAGCATAAGGCTATAAAGGTAAGAGCAGGAGTAGGCCACCTGGCCCATCGAGCCGGTTCCCGCATTAAATAAGATCATGGATGACCGGCCTATCGACTCATTTCCACCTATCTGCCTTTTCCCCAAGACCTTAATTCCCCTAACGTGCAGAATCCAGCAAGTACTATCCCAGGAGATTCAATGCGCCCTTATAGAGTCACCCTCTCATCTCTGGAATGAGCTGGAGAACCTCCTCTGCACAGCCTCCAAAGCCAGTATATCCTTCTTCAAGTAAGGAGAACAGAGCTGCACGCAGTACTCCAGGTGCGGCCGAACCATTACCCTGTACTGTTGCAGCATAAGCTCCCTGTTCTTCAATTCAATCCGTCTAGCAAAGAAGGCCAACATTCCATTTTCTTTCTTGATAACCTGCTGCACCTGCAAACCAACCTTCCATGCTGAAGCACTCCCAAGCCCCTCTGCACAGCAGCATGTTCCACATATTTACTATTTAATTAATAATCTGCCCTTTCATATTTCCTTCCAAAATTAATGATCTCGCCATTGCCAAAATTGTACTCCCTCTGACACAACCTTACACACTCACGTAACCTATCTGTATCTCTCTGTATACTCTTCCAGTCAAATTAGTATCATCAATAAACGTAGATACACCACACTATGTCCTCTTTTCCAAATCGTTAATGTCTATCGTGAACAGTTGCGGCATACCGCTCACCACTGATTGTCAAACAGATTAACACCCATAATATCCCAACTCTCTGCTTTCTATTAGCTAACTAATCCTCTGTCTATGCTATGACATCACCCCCAACTCGATGCAACCGTATCTTCTGGAATAGTCCTTTTTTCTTGCACCTTATCAAACGTCTTCTGGCAATCCAAAAAAAAACGGCTATCATTCCGCATCAATGCACCATTCGTGTTCTATTTCAAAGAACCCCAGTAAGTCTGTCGAACAGGACCTGTCTTTGCTGAATCCATGCTGCGCCTGCCTGATGGAACCATCCCCCCCCCCCCCCCCAGATTCCTCACTATTTCTTCTTTTATGACAGATTTAAGCATTTTTTAATCGAAATTGTTAAACTTACTGGCCTATCTTTCCGTCTTTTGCAAAGATACTTTCTGAACAGTGGAGTGGCTTTCGCTGTCTTCCAATCCGCCGGGACCTGCACAAAGTTCAGAGAATTTGAGTAAATTATCACTGAATCCCCGATTATAATTTCTGACATTTCCGTCAGTACTTTAGCATTCATTCCCATCGCACCAGTAATATCTCTCTTTGGCACATTTCACGTGTACCCCTCCGCGAAGACCGAAATACATTAGTCATTCAAAACCCTCTGCATTTTCTCACTACCAGCTATCAAATCCCTCTTCAAGTATTCCAAGTACACTTAGCTACCATTTTAAGCTTTATATAATTATACAAATATCTTCTACTGTGCTTTTTATATTTTCTCCTATTTTATTTTCATAATCTAACTTCTCTTTCTTTATTACTCGTATAGTGGCTCTTCTTTTTTGTTTTTTAAATGTATCCCCATCTTCCAATTCCATTACTTTTGGCGACTTTATTCGCATGAATTTTTCGTTTGATGCCTTCGTTTATTTCCATTGTTATACAAGGCTGGCTGGCTCTCCACAGTATCACTCACTCACTCACTCTCCCTCTCTCTCTCGCACACACACACACACACACACACACACACACACACACACACACACACACACACCCAGAGTGATATGTTTAAAACATACTCAGCCTCCACCACACTGCTGAGTTTGATGGCTGTGCGTTAGGGCTAGGGTGGGTCCCTGACGATACACCAAAATATTCTGACTGCGACTAAGTCAGTGAAGAAATTGGAGGGTTTCATGGACACGAAAGTGTTTGTTCGTCACCAAAAAGATACATTTTCTTCGAGATCCTCTGCGGAGAATCACCCAAGTACAAACGGCATCAAGTGGGTATACTGTTGAGGAGAATGGCCCCGGTAGGTGGTTGAATGGAACGTCACACGCAACAATGACAGAGTTTACTTCAGTTTCTTGCGTCTGAAAAATGGTGCCTTTGAAGTACATGTTTACATTTAATTTCAAAGACGCCTTGGAAGATTCAATCACTTTTGTTGGGAGAAGCTAACTCACACAACTGGTCCAAAAATTAATTCATTAATTTAACTACAGTCTGTCACCGCGGGGATTATATTTCTCTGACCTAACTGGTTTGCAAATCATTTACAAGTCTTTATTTTTAAATCTGTTGAATCCTGTCCCTGTGGAGTCGCTAAATGGATTTAAAAACCCAAGGCAAGCGCTGCCTCAACATGTCATTCTGGGAGATCACCTGTGGCACAAATCACTGCACAGGGGAAATGTCTTCAATTTTGGATCGGTACCTGAGTGTGGATAAACTGTTGTACGTGTCCATTGCCGTCATTGTAGTTCCTGGTGAGTGAGCAGACAAATTCATGCTTGGTATCAACTTCTTTATGATCATTTTACAAGCTTCCAACTTGATTATCATTGGACAAAATCCGTCAGGTTTGTCGATCCTGTCAGTTCAAATTTCTGATCTTTTTCATATTTCATGACAAACTAAAATAATCCTCAGTCTCTCCTCTAATGCATGGGATCGACTCGAACGTTGTTCTTGCCTTTAATGACATCTCGTCCGGAGTTGTTCACAGTACGGGGGCTCTCCGGGATGGTGATTCCATGAACCCTGCCAGACCTGACGAGTTCCTTCATTATTTTGTGTGTGTTGCTCCCCTCTGTATCCATTCTCAGCCACATCAGATGCGAGTTTCCAAAGGCCTGGTCAGTCACCGTTAAATCAGTGAAGCCGGTCCCACCACCGGTTGGAATCGGGATCAGCAGAGATCGGTGTTGTTAATACAGCTGGAATTTATCGCCGACGATTCCTAACACATTGTCTTATCTCCACATGAGGAAGGCAGGTCAGAGACAGTGCGAACTGTGTCTGATTTTAGATTACCAGCCGTTCACAGATTCACGCACTCCTCATCATTAGCTGAAACCCGATACCGTGTTAATTCCAAAAGAATGTGTTGTGTCAACTCATTCTCTCTCCCCTCTCTCTCTCTCACCCCCCCCCCCCCCGCCCCTCACTCTCAGTAGTGAAAGTAGTGGCAATGGTGATCTCGTCCCGGGGAAAGTGCGGCCTCTCTAGCTGCACGACCCGCTACCTGGTGGCCATGGCAACGGCGGATCTACTCAGCATTGTCACCCAATTCATCTTGTATCCAATCAATGGATATTACTTCCCGTGGACTTTTCTGAGCATCAACCCTGTGCGCAGAGTTGTCGATGTACTGATGATCACAGTCATTGACTGCTCCGTTTAGTTCACCGTCGCCTTTGCCTTTGATCGATGTGTTACCATTTGCTGGCAGAAGCTGAAAACAAAATATTGCACCGGGAAAACAGCGGTTGTAGTTATAACAGCAACGGGCGTACTGTTCTGTCTGAAAAACCTCCCCCGATGCTTCACTCAGAAACCCTTGGCGATCATTGACAATATACAGTGGTTCTGTGTTCTGGTGGATTCAGTGAAATATTTCACTGACCCTGGTTGGGTGGGGTAGGACTGGCTCGATACAGTTTTAACTCCGTTTCTGCCTTTCGCTGGGAACCTGTTACTGAACGCTCTGACAGTCAGACACATTTTAGTGGCCAGCAGGGTCCGTAAGGGGCTGAAGGTTCAGAGGAAAGAGGATAACAGCAGTCCCGGAGATGGAGAGCAGAAGGAGGTCAGTGATTTTACTCTTCACCCTCTCCGGCAGCTTCATCTTCCTGTGGATGACATAAACTTTAAATATCATATATTATGTATCTGGAAAAGGATTGGATTTCAATCACTCTGAATGGATCTTTCACTACGTCGGGTATTTGCAGAGGAATTTCAGCTGTTGCACGAACACCTTTATTTCCTTGGTGACTCAGTCAAAAGTCAGGGCGCAGCTGATCAGTGCTGTGAAATATCCGCTCACCCGGTACGTCAGTCCATTCAAAAAACGCGCGTCCTGAGCAGAAGTGTCGCCAGACCGGACGTGATCTTCAGGTGTTATTCCATCGTACGGAGGCTCAGGGGTATGATGACAGTGCGTGTGGGGGGTGGTGCGAATTACCGCACTGGAGTCACCGTACTTCATTGGACCGGCAGATATCAGTTAAAGAAGTACTCGCGAATACACCCCAACACCCCAACACCCCACCACTTAGGACTGCGGATATCTCTACCAGCCTCGGAGTCCGACAGTCCCACAAGACGGCGGGGTTCCAGTCTGTTTTTGTTTGGCTAATCTAATGTCAAGCACACCTGTCTCCGCCTTCCCCATGAATGATTGGCTAACGAAGAAGTCGGTTCAGCTTAGGAGAGACAGCTGTTTACGCTCCAACTAAAAGGCACATTCCAGCCACCAGCTGGACAGGAGTGTGTGTAGGGAACTGGGAAATAAAAAGGTCCTTGCTTAATTTTTTCTAATGAAAGTGGAATTTCTCCAGAAGCCCTTTAGATTGTAAGGAATGAAACATAATTTTGTGTATTAAATTAAATTAATTCCCATAACGTGACATTTTTTTAACATGAAAGCCCCAAAAATCTTCCGCCAAAAATTGCATGAAGCCTCCTTATGATTTCTTTTTACTTGATATGCCTCACTCTGAAATAGTATGTGTCAACTGTTTCAATAGGACAAATCCTACATGACTCAGAATGATGTTCTCCATTGTATGCCCAATTCTAAGTCGTTTCAATATAATTCCTTCCCTTCTTATTTTATCCCTTCTCCCATAACCCCGACTTTTATGTATTTTGTAAAGGTGTCTCTCCTTATGCTCATTTTCCTAACTGTGTTGCCATAACCCCCAAATTCTTAACCCTACAAACCCGTTAGTTTCTGATTTCTTAGGTGGAAGGTATTTAACCATAGTTGAACTTCTTAACAGTAAATTGACTGAGTGGTAGAATAACCTGTCTCAAATCTGATCAAAACCGAAAGAGAATCTGGACAAATTGCAACTTTACATGAACTACGTCCCTCCACCATCTAAAGCCTAAAATGATGGCAATCGATTCTGCTGTAATTTCTGATAAATAGTCGGTTAAGTTTTTTTTTTATCTTTCTCTGTGATTCTGGCACAAGAAAAGGGCTACACCAACATTCCCAGTTAACTTATATTTTGATCAATGTGTAAAAACGTATACAATTATTAACATAACGCAATATTTTTCTTTACTACACTTATCACCAACAGATTATCAGATATAACTGCATCCTTAAACTTTATTAAATTGTTCAACTTAGAATTAACTAACGTCGCTGGAAAAATAACAGTGATGATGTGAGAATGTGATAATGGGATATATTGCTTAGCCCATCAAACACATATTCCTGGCACGACAAGATCCGAGCCACCCATCACTAAACAAACAAACAAACACTCCCTGTGATATCCCCAACAACCCTCCAGCACACCTGTAACGGCATGGTCAATCCCTCTCGAATTAATCCAGTATGTTCACATCAAATTCATCTTCCCCAGCTATCAGGGTAATTGTCTGATTTGAACCAGAAACAACAGAGGACGATTTTATTGTACTACTGCCTATCTTAAAGACTGTGCTTGGATCACATCCAACCATTTTAAAGCTGACAATGAAGCTGATTCACAAGGTACACATCCATCATTAAGTACATATCTAATTAAACAAATATAAATGGTCAACAAAGATTTCCGTGTCGCACCCCTACGATCTCCACATAGAGATCAGAGAATATTTAATGCTCCTCCATATTTATCAGGTATTTTACTGATACGGAGCTTCCATGTTAGCTTATTATCCGTCGATATGACTAGATATCTTACCAAAGAACAATCTTCAAGAGTTTGATCATATATTTTCGAAGTCTTTTTCAGACGGCGTATGGTGTGATGACATTCATCAAACCTGAGACTGAGTTTAAGAGCCGTTAGGTAACGCTAAAGCTATGTAAGTCCTTAGTTATATACCAGTTGGAGTACTGTTTTCAGAACTGGTCACTCTCTGAATACTACAGAGAGAATACAGAGGAGATTGACAAGAACGTTTTCTTGTTTGGAGAACATACCTTATGAGAATAGATTGTCTGAATTGGGGAACGGGGCACGACTGCGCAAGCGCGTGAAGATCGGTCAGTGTGAACAGTGGAAAGAGTTTAAAAGCCAGCCGATTTGAAAAGATGATGATTATTTCTTCAGAGCTTTTAACGGGAAACCGCTGTGCAAGCGGGTCGAGTTCAGCCAGTGACAACAGGGATAAGATTTTAAAAAGACGATAGCTTTACAGAGCTGCGTCGGAGTAGATAGAGACAGAGTAAGAAGGCTTTGCTCAACGGGGTATAGGCGATAATGGGTTGAGGTGAGGTAGGTTATCTGTTTAGAATACAGACAGAAAATATGTGTGTGAGACCGGTTTTCTGTGCTCGGTGTCAGAAGTGGGATGTTCTGGAGAGTCCCAGACTCCCGCACAGCCACATTTGCAACCGGTGTGTCGAGCATAACGCTTAGGGACAGCGTTAGGGAACTGGAGATGCAGCTCGACGACCTTCGACTGGTCAGGGAGGAGACAGACAGGAGTTATAGGCAGGTAATCACTCCGGGGCCTGGGAAGACAGAGAAGTGGGTAATATTCAGGAGAGGGAAGGGAAAAAAGCAGATGCTAGAGATTAACCTAGTAGCTGTCCTTCTTAACAATAAATAGTCCTGTTTCAGGCTGTTGTGGAAGGCGGCATACCTGGGGGAAAAGAGTGTAAAACTCTCCCAGTTGCCAGGGTCCGGGATATTTCTGATCGCGTCCTCGATATCTTGAAGTGGGAAGCAGAACAGGGAGTTAGGAAGGAAGTTGAGAAGCAGGACCGCAAAGGTAGTGCCACGTGACAGTGAGTATAGGAATAGAATGAGGCGGAGGATAAATGCGTGCCTGAGGGTTTGGAGCAAAGGGAAGGGATTGTTGGAGAACTTCTGGGGCAGGTGTGACCTGTACAAAAAGGATAGGTTGTACTTGAATCTGAGGGAGACCAATATCATTGCGGGATTGACTTTTCTGAAGCTGTGACTAAACACGTTGATGAATTTCGAATAGAATATGTAGTGTATATGGATTTTAGCAAAGCATTTGATAAGGTATTCCATGCAAGACGTATTAAGAGATAAGGAGGCATGGGATCCAAGGGGACATTGCTTTGTGGATTCAGAATTGCCTTGCCTGCAGAAAGCAGAGGGTCGTTGTGGTTGGGGTACATCCGGATTGGAGGGTTGTGACAAGTGGTGTCCCACAAGGATCTGTTCTGGTACCCCTGTTTTTCATGATTTTTTTTTTTTTGGTGACCTGAATGCGGAGGTAGAAGAGCGGCTTGGCAAGTTTGCAGACGACACAAAAGTTGGTGGTGCAGTGGATAGTGTTGAGGATTGTCGAAGATTGCAGGGAGACATTGATAGGATGAAGAAGTGGGCTAAGCAGTGGAGATGCAGTTCAACCCGGAGAAGTGTGAGTCAGTACGTTTTGAACGGAGACACTCCGAGGCAGAGTACAAAGTAAATGGCAGGATACTTGGGAGTGTGGAGGAGCTGAGGGATCTGGGGGTACATGTCCACAGATCCATGAAAGATGCCTCGCAGGTAGATAAGTTAGTTAAGAAAACTTATGGAGTGTTAGCTTTCATAAGTCGAGGGATAGAGTTTAAGAGTCGCGAGGTAATGATGCAGCTGCATAAAACTCTAGTTAGGCCACACGGAGTATTGTGTCCAGTTCTGGTAGCCTCACTATAAGAAGGATGTGGAAGCATTGGAAAGGGTACAGAGGAGATTTACCAGGATGCTGCCTGGTTTAGAGAGTATGGATTATGATCAGAGATTAAGGGAGCTAGAGCTTTACTTTTCCAGAAGGCTGTTCCGGTCCGCTGACGGATAAGACATTCAAGCCAGTAGAGGAGGTCTGGTTGGCATCAAGGGATGATAGTATGAAAGTTCGGAGCTGCAGTTTAGCACCGCGCTATTTAGGACCGTTTGTAGTCGAACCGGCTTTTGACAATCTTTGCTCTTCGGAGAGAAGGAGGATGAGAGGAGACATGTTAGAGGTGTACAAGATATTAAGAGGAATAGATGGAGTGGACAGCCAGCCCATCTTCCTCCAGGCACCTCTGCTGAATGCAAGAGGACATGGCTTTAAGGTAAGGGGTGGAAAATTCAATGGAAATATCAGAGGAAGGTATTTTACTCAGAGAGTGGTTGGTGCGTGGAATGCACTGCCTAAGTCTGTGGATCAGGCAGATGCACTAGTGAAATTTAAGAGACTAATAGTCAGGTTTATGGAGCAAGTTAAAGTGAGGGGATATATCCAAGGCAGGGCTCAACATTGTGGGTAGCGAATAAAAAATAGAATACAGAGAGCTGCGAAGCAGGACTTCAAGTGTAGTAATATCGTGTTTATCGCCTGTGACTGCGACAGTGAGGTATGGAGTGGAATGAAGTAGCAGATACATGTGTAGCTTAAGACTTGGAGCAGTGGACAACGATTGGGATTTCTGGTTAAATGGGAACTCGAATGAGACAGGTGAGCCCTCTTCCATAGGGCCGGGTTGCACTTGAATCTGAGGGGGATAAATATTCTTGCGGGTAGATTTACTAGAGCTGCTGGCAGTGATTTAAAATAATATGGTGGTGGGTGCGAAGCAGGCTGTTAGAGCTGGGGATGAGAGAGAAGTTCGACAACTAGATGATGGGTGTTACATGAATATAAGAACAAACAAACAAATAACTGGGTACGTCCAGTATGCAAACAGAGGAAAAACTGAAATTTTACCGCAGAGACAAAGTTCAAAGGGCGAAGGATGGGCAGGGCAGGCGGTGCTCTGTTTAAATGTGCGTGGAATTCTGGATAAAGAGGGCCATATTGTTGCGCAATTAGAGATGGTAGGTATGACATTGTGCTAATCAATGAGTCAAAGCTGAAGGAATGCCATAGTTGAGAGCTTAACATCAAAGGATATACTCCGTATCGAAAGAACAAGCAGGAAGGCGTTGGCCGTCATGTGTATCTGTTAGTAACAGTTGGAATTACGTCTTTCGAACGAGGTGACATAGGGTCAGATAACGCTGTAACTTTGTGACTGGAGTTACAAAGGTAAATAAAAACATTATGGGAAATATGTAAGTACCCGCTTCACCACCCAGGTGATACAAAATGTTATGAAACTGTTTAGGGTAAAACAGAGGTTCCATATCCCGTATCGACCACAATACAGTGCGCTAGTTGAACAGGTGAGCTGGATTTAAAGACAACGTTAGCTAAAAATTGTCAAACGACACACGGGTTACTGTCTTATGACAGAGTCGTCCTGTCTGTTCCGTTCCTATATGATCGAAGTGTCGAGGGAGAGCCACCGTGAAGCGGGTCAATAGTTTACCGACTTTCATGCAAACTGAATTAGAGGGAAAGTTAAACAAATCAACGCTGAGCCAAACACGGCATTGAATATTACTCTCATAGTGGAAAACAAACCCTACACTGCAGATGAAAAGAATAACTAAATATAAAATGAATACCGCTCGTCTTCAGATCCATTGACTCGACAGTCCAATTTCTCTGGCAATGCCGAACGCAATCGGGCTGCGAAACGTTGCTGTGCTTTGCTCAAAACTCTCGGTCAGCACTACGACCAAAAGAGAGGGGTTAAATACCATCACAATAATGTAATAATTAGCTGATAAACGCATATTCACTCGCCCAATTGCCGCATCTGCTGCGCTAACGTTATCGTGTTTGTGACAGGGCCCCCTTCCCTTGGTGAAGACGCTGAGGCGCCACAGACCTGTGTCTGCTGGAAGTCCTGGATGACCAACTTGTCAAAGATGTCCTTCGTCGGGATCGAAGGACCTCCTTCGGGGTTCTATACTTCCCACTCCACAAGGTACTGGATCTTAATACCTAACCGACAAGATGTCAGGAGGCGTCGCCTCCGTATAGATCAGATAAACAACAACTAAGCGAGGAGGAGGATGAGGCGGGCTGAGCCGTGTCGGAGAGAGGTAATACACGGCTTGAACTGCTTAAAAAAAAAACAAAAACTAAAGAAAACAAACGGATACTGGGTATATCTTCAGTGATGCTGGTAGACACAATCTATACAACACCTTGTTAAAAGCCGTTTCCACTACAAACTGTTCCATATAGCGCAATGCCAATTTGCAGCTCCGAACTTTCATGGAGAGATCCCTTGAAATCATCAAAAATTCCTCTCTTTGCTTGAATGTCCTTACCTGTCGGTGGAGCGGATCAGCCTACCGGACATGTTATTACTGGGCGCGTAGCAGAGAAGCCCTGGTTCATCTCCAGGTGCGTTTGCGTCGCTGGGTCAACTGTTCAGCAGCAGGAACTGCTGAATCAATCTCCTGCACAGGTTAGAACGGGGGCTGGAACCTCTTTGGCGTTTAAAGGACGACTGGAGGTTCTTGTGGGCGATCTTTACCTAAACTAACTGGGAGCTCCAGGACAGAGGTTTGGAAGAGTCTAGGCAGTGCTGTCATGGTCCGGTCCGGTCCGTGAAAACCGTATTCCAGTTCACGGTTGGGTACATCGACTCTTATTCCGGGTATTCCTGTTCTCTCCCTTGATCTGTTGAGTGCCTCAATTGTTCCCTGACTGTTCCCTTCCCTTTCCCTTCCTTCTGAAGTCTTGCCTGCAAACTCTCCTGCGTCCTTACCTGCAACGCCGTCAGGTTCTACCGCCAGAGCAAGACCGGGGCCTTGCTGTGTCTAGTTAAGGAACATTATGTCGTTGTTCGGAATTGTCTCTGATTCCCAGCCTTCTCTAGGTTCGACCGGCCGTTTGCCGCTATCTTGAGTCGTGTACTGCCTCTTTTTATCCTCGCTTGCGCTGAGCAGGTCCGGCCGTTGCCACAATACTGAGTAGAAAACACTCTTCGTGTTCAATGTACTGTGTATAGAAAGAGCCCTGGCACTTGATCCACAGTCCAATGTGAGGTTCTGGCTCTGTGTGCTGTGTATGAGACCCAGCCCTACGTCCTGTTCCCAAGAAGGGGTCCCGGCTCTGTGTTCCATGTTCCTGAGTTCCATTTCCAAGGCTCCGAGGTTCCTGACTACAGAGTCCATAGCTCGGAGGTTCCAGAGTATCAAGTCCAAGGCTCCAAATTTCCAGAGTACCAAGTCCATAACTCGGAGGTTCCCGTCTCTCAAGACCAAGTCAAGGCTTTATGTCCCCGTCCTGTCCAAGCCTCGCCCAGCCCAGGAGTACCTCTCCAAGCTCTGTGCTGGAGTTCCCTTTTCCTGTCCCGGAGTCCACGTCCAGTCCTGTAGCCTCGTCCTGTCCTTGCCAAGATCCTAGTCCCGAGTCCTAGCCTAGTCCCGGATTCCGGTTCCGAGTTAAGACCCCTGTTCCTAGTCCCAACTAAGACCCAGGTTCCGGGTCCCTGTCCAGACTCTTGTTCCGGAGTTCCAAGTTCCTAGTCCAGGATCCTTGTTCCTCGTTCCACGTCTGGCTCCCGTGCTTCTAGCCTTAGTCCTAGACTGGGCCCTGAATCCTAGTCTCGCCCAGGGCCTGTGTCAGTGTCCAGCATCCTTTCTTCCCCTTTCCCCTTGCCTTCATGGCAAACCTAGTCCTATTCCTAGTACTTCAGTGTCTGTGTCTTGCATTTGGGTCCTCCATCAACGCCCCCCTTGTAACAAGTGCAGCGTTGTCTCCAAATCCTGGTTCACTCTGCCAGTCTAGCCATTGGATTGTGAGCGGCCGCATTCTGAACAGTCTGAGACAGAGTAGTAGTGTCTCAACAATGCTTTGGTGAGAACAGCCAGAGGCAAGGTAAGTAGGGGAGTTCATAAAGTATTTCTTTTTCAAATCTTGATAGAGTAGCGAGTATGTCTACAGAGCAGGTGTTCTTTTCTGGGTGCCAGATGTGTGATTTTCAGCAGGTTCCCAGCGTTCCCGATAGCCACATCAGCGCTCGATGCTCTGAGATGCAGCTCCTCCGAGACGGTGCTTGTGACTGGAGCTCCAGCTCGATGACCACCGGCTTGTGAGGGAAAGGGGATCTGTGATAGACAGGAGCTACCAGGAGGTTGTCTCCCCAAGGCTACAGAATACAGGTAAATGATTGACTGTCAGTGGGGGGAAGGGATAACATTAGATTCTGGATGGCTCTCCTGTGGCCGTCCCTCTCAACAATAAGTACTGCATTTTGAGTATTGTTAGGGGGATGACTTACGGAGGGGTCGCATATGTTTGGCCGTGAATCTGGCAGCGAATTTAGCCCTCCGGCTCGGAAGGGTAGGGAACTAAAACGGATGGCAGCAGTGATAGGGGGCTTTATAGTCGGGGTATAAATAGGCTAGTCTATGGAGGCAAATATGAAACACGGAAGGTGGTTTGCCTCTCAGGTGCCAGGATCCGGAGTATTTCTGAACGCGTCCTGAAAAGGGAGGATGAGCGGACAGAAGTCGTGGTTCATATTGGTACCACCGATATAGGAAGAAAAACGTAGGTGATCGTGAGAAAAAAAATGCAGAGAGTTAGGAAGGACGCTGCGAAGCAGGATCTCAAGGGTATTAATCTCGGTTTTATCCCCTGTGACTGCGACAGTGAGGAAAGGAATAGAATGAAGTGGCAGATAAATACTGGATGAAGAATTCCAGCAGGGGCAAGGATTAGGAATTCTCGTTAAATGGAACTCTTCTGGGGAAGGTGGGAACTCTTCCACAGGGACAGGTTGCACTTGAATCTGAAGGGGATCAATATTCTTGCGGGCAGATTTACTAAAGCTGCTGGCACTGGTTTAAACTAATATGGCAGGAAGTGTGCGCCAGGCTGATAGTGATGATGAGCCAAAAGGTTTACAAGTAGATTATGGGCGTTACATGAATGTAAAAAAGGACAGACCAATGGCTGGGTACAAATGCAGACAGAACAAAGGCTGAAATTGTTCCACCGAGACAAAATTGAAAAGGTCAATGGATACAGGACTAAGGGTGATTTGTTTAATTGCACGTAGCTTTCGGAATGACGTGAACGAGCTCGTAGCACAAATTGGGATGGGTGGCTATGACATTGTGGGCATCAAGGATTCGAGGCTGAAGGCAGCCCATATTTGAGAGATTAGCAACAAAGATATACTCTGCATTAAATGAACAGGCATGAAGGCAAAGGTGGTGGTATGAATCTGTCGATAAGAGTTGGAATTACATCTTCCGAAAGAGGTGACATGGTGTCAGAGAATGTTGAATCCTTATGGGTGGAGTATGGGTGGACGTTGAGTTTGCAAACGGAGCTGGAAAAAGCATGAAACAATTCTACTGGGGGATTTCAATTGTGTGGACGATCAGAGGGATCTTGGCATCCAAGTCCAGAGACACTCAAATCTGCTGCGATAGGTTGACTCTGTGGCTGAGAAGTGCTGCATTGAGCTTCATCAATCGTGCGATTGAGTTTGGGAGCCGAGAGTTAATAGGAACTTGATCAGATCCCACTTGGAGATCTACGCTCAGTTCTGGTCGTCTCATTACCGGAAAGATGGGAAAATAATAGACAGGATGCAGAGGAGATTTTCAAGGATGTTGCCTGGGTTGGTGAGCATGCCTTATGAGAATAGGTTGAGTGAACTCGACTCTTACTCCTTGGAGCGCCAGAGGATGAGAGGTGACCTGATGGAGGTGTATAAGATAATGAGAGGCATTGAACGTGTGGATCAGTGGCTTTTCCCCATGGCTGAAATGGCTAGCACGAGAGGGCACAGTTTAAAAGGAGCTTAGAAATAGGTACAGAGGAGATGTCAAGGGTAAGTTTTTTTATGCAGGGGCTCATGATTGCCTGGAATGGGCTGCTGGCGACGGTGGTGGTTGAGGACAGGATCTTTTAGGAGTCTCCTGGATAGATACATAGAGCTTAGAAAAATAGAGGGCTATGTGTAACGCCAGGTAATTTCTAAGGTGCAGCATAGCGTTGTGGGCCGAAGGGCCTGTATTGTGCTGTACTTTTTCTATGTTTCTAACACCGCACATAAAATCCCAATTGCAGTCTGGCCGAAGCCTTATAAAGCGACAGCATTACACGCTTGCTTTTGTATTCTTGTCCCCTCGAAGTAAATGCAAACATTGTATTTGGCTTCCTTTTTAGCGAATCAGCCTGTAAGTGACCGTTTAGGGAATCATGCACTAGGTCTCCCAACTCCGGTTGATCCTCGGATTTTTAATTTTTTTCCCCATGTACAAATGAGTCACGCCTACTTCTCTCTGCCCGCCTGTATGCATTATATTTCATCTCATAGCTCCTTGCCCGGTCCTACAATCTGTTTTAATCCTTCAGCAGACAGACTGCTCCTCCGCCGACATTCGTACAGGCCGCAAACTTGGCCACAAAGCCATTAATTTCTTAATCCAGTTCCTTGACATATAGCGTAAAAAAGTGGTCCGAACACCGACCTCTGCCTCACAGGACGAGTCACTGACAGCTAACCGGAAAAGGCCCCTTTTAATAGCCCGCATTGCTTGCTGCCAACATGCCAATATTCCATCCATGCTCCTACATTTTCTGGAATACCAAGGTCTCCTGTCTTGTTGTGCAGCCTCATGTCTGGCAGGTTGTCAAACGCCTTCTGAAATCTAATTACATAGCATCCACTGGCTCTCCTCTGTCTATCCTGCCCGTTATTTACTCAAAGAATTACAACAGATTCGGCAGGCAAGATTTCCCCTTTGTAAATTAATGCTGAATATGGCCTATTTCTATCATGTACTTCCGTAACCTAACCGTTAGTAATAGACTCCAACATCTGAGGTCACGATAAGTGGCCTATAAATTTATTACATCTGCCAGCTTCCCTTCCTAAATAGTGCAGTAACATTTGCAGATTTCAGTACCCAGGAACCATTTCAGAATTTAGTGACTCTCGAAAGCTCATTACTAATGCCTTCGCTATCTCCTCAACGACATCTTTCAGAAATTTGGTCCAAGTGATTTATTTACGTTCACACCTGTGCACCTCAGAGAGAGCTACATTTTACAAATCAGTGAACTCGAATGAATCAAAGACAATGGAAGTAGACAAACCAATTGTCGTTGTACATGTCATAAGCTCGAAGAAATGGAGGATACCACGTTGTGAGGCTGCTTTGTACCCTCCATTATGTGAACTGGTTTTGCTTGGCTGAATAAAGGTTTTGACGTATCCACAATGATGCTTCAGGGAATCTGCCGGACTAGGGATCGTTTCCATACAAGAGGCAATCTGTGAGGTGTTTTTTGGTATGATTAAATATGCAGGTTTGTGAATGGTGGAGTCTGTGTCTTCCCTGAGTGATTAAAGCTGTTTACTGGTTTCGTAACAGATTTCGTAACGAGCCATAAATTACCAATTGCCAATTGCGGAAGAGGCTCGATTAGAGTCGAGCCATTAAGAAGATGGCACTGATCAGCCAGAAAACGTTCAACTAACGGGATTGGAGCACAGCACTGACATTGATAAGAAGTGTTTAAAATTAAAGTTCATCGAACGCAAAACGGCAATAACTTTCCGGACACGAAACATCGCCGATCGCTGAAACAAATAACCCCAGTTCGGATAGGTGGCGAGTAGATCAGGAAAAGTTGGCCAACGTAGGCGCTTGCCACGGGTATTGCTGTTTCTATTCTCTGGGATTGTTCAAATAGGGTCACAGAAACTTAATTGGCAAGCACACAGGTGTTGCACTGAGTAAATGCACGTGATCTTTAGAGGAATCAATAAAGGTTTCTTTTTTCCTTCCAGTAAATACAAATTCTCTCTGTGCCTATCTGATCATTATTATTTAGGGGTAATCCTTGTAACACATTTTCTGTATATTAATATCTACAACTAGCATCATCCAAAATCAGTTCATAATAGCATTAAATATTTAGGCCTACACAATAATATTTATGTAAATCACTGGAAAGCCACAACACTAAACACAGCAAGAATATTATAAAAGTATCTAGTAAATGAGATCTCGGTGTGATAGTATATGCCTGTACCCCAGGTTTTAGGAACTGAAACAGAAATAAAAATACAACGACAATAATAACTCTTCTCGGGCTTCCAGCTGGGTACAGGCATCGATTACAATCGAGTTTCGACGCCAGTCTCCGCCATCGCCATCTGGGATGATACCCGAGCATATCTAGTCCGGAGGTACTTATACCCCAGTAGTCTGCCCCTTCTGATTGGTATGCCATAAATACCGGACATGCCCATGCATTCCTGGCCATGTTTATTACGTGAAACAAGAACAGATATAGTTATTCCCTTTGCAGATATATTTTGTGCCAGTCCTTTCAGAAAGTAATGCACCAGAATGCTTAGAAATAGCAAAAGTTGCGTCGTTATATAAGGGAAGCAGAGATAAGCCAGGGAGCCACTGGTTGATGAGGTTTCAACCAGTGGAGTATCAGCTAATGGATGGGATTTAGATGGGTGGTATTGACCTGCAAAGCAAGTGGTTTCGCCGGCAGGAGGTTCAGTTTGACAGAGGGGGCAAATAAGTGACATATGAAATACAGCACCTGGCGTTGTGGTGTATGCACTTTGGACGGAACGAGTAATGTGCAGAAAAGTTTCTAACCGGCGAGAAAATCCAGAAATAGGACATGAGAATGAACTGATAAATATTTGTTCTGGATTCCCAGAAGGCGAACTTGCAGGGTGACTTGGTATTAACGAAGACTAATGCAATGTTGGCATTCATTTTAAGAGGACTCGAATTTGATGCCGGAGAAGGTGTGGAGGTCACGTCATTGTCCGTAGTGAAGAAAGTGGTTTATGGGTTCTTTCTCGGAGAGGAGGCTAATGGTTTACAGGAGGAGGAAGGAATTCAGGGTTGAGGAACAGATCAACTAAGAAATGACGGCGGAAGTGTTCGATTAGGTCAACTGTTCAATTCTGCCTCTATATACTATGGTTTAGCCGAACACCATGTCATTTGTCCATCTGAATTAAACACTTGGCCTTCGCTTAAAATCTATCGACGACTTCTACCGTGAGGAGTTCATTAAAGTTATTTATTGACTCCAACAAATCTCCTGGGGAAATGAGGAAGATGGACGCATTCATCACTATGTCAAGCAAACAAATCGACAACCTGACATTCTGCAGTTAATATTTGTACCGTGTTGAACCATGTCCTGTGTAGTTGAACTTCATAATGTTGACACGAAATTATTGAACACGGGAAAACACGACAGCTGAAGTTGGGATCTCTGCACACAAAATCCCTTGAAGGTGCCGGTGTGGAATGCAGTCAGGTAAATCTCTCCACCTACTCAGTCTGAGCATGAACCCGGGCCAACCTGTTATCCGGGGCGGTCAGTGTGAATTCCCCGTTCTCCATTGACGACAGTTTTCTTTTCGCTAGGTGCTCGGTTTCCTCTCCGTCCCTGAGAAACAACGGCTTGGTAGGTCACTTAACCGAGGAAGCATTTACGCGGGGTTGCGTAAAAGGGTTTGGCGGTGACGACAGTGGGAATATGGTGAAACAAAATAAAAAGTTTTAATAATTGGTAGGATGTGGAGGTCGCGTTCTGCGGGTGCCGAAGGGTCGGTTCCCGTGCTGTCTCTTTCTCGGGATAGAACCAAGTTTATCCTCGCCTCTGCCACGTTCTCCGATGACCGCTAGCTCTCTTGTCTCAAGATGGAAAACACATTGTGACCGCTTCTGAGAAGAACTTAGATATTTTCTTTATTAATTAGTTGAATAATTGACGTGAGCGGATATTTCGCTGCGCAGATGAACTGCTCTCTGAATTTGGACTGAGTTACCCCAGAAATGAACGTGTTTGTGCAGCAATTTAATATCAGCAACATGCCTCCGGATTGTTCAAGTAGGTATTCCGAATGGTTGTAATTATTTGGATCCTTTCCGGCAATGTTGTAATAAAGGTATTCGGCAACATTCACCGACCACAGGAGGATGAAGCTTCCGGAGATGGTTAGAAGTAAGATCACAGACCTCCTCCTGCTCTCCATCTCCGGGTCACTGTGATTTTCCGTCTTGCTCTGACCCCTCAATCCCTTACGGACGCGGCTAGTCACCAAAATCTGTCTCACTGTCAGAGAGTTGAACAGTAATATTAACACAAACGGCAGTAATGGCGTTAGAACTTTAGAAAACATTCCGAATCCCACCCAACCGGGAGCCATATAGTATTCAGGATTTCGAGTACAGAGCCAGGGTATATTGTCAACCACTCTCACAGGCTGGTATATAAAGAAGTAGGGCACATTTTTAAAGCAGAATAGGACGCCGGTTGTTGTCAGAACCACAGACGCAATTTTCCCGGTACAATATTTAGCTTTCATTTTCTGGCAACAAATGGCGACAAACCGGTCAAAGGTAAAAGCGACAGTGAACCAGACAGAACAGTCTGTGGCTACAAATCCCCCGGCAGCGATCACCCTGCAAACGGGGGTGAAGTCAAAGAAAGTCCAGGGGAAATAATTGCGTCTGACCGACCACAATATGACCTCTAAGATGATTGTTAGTAGATCCGCCGTTACCATGGCCACTAGGTAGCGAGTGGTGCACGTGGAAAGGCCGCATTTTCCCCGGGACAGGATCACAATCGCCACCAAATTCACTGGGGGAACAGCAAAAAGAATATGGGAATTACTGTCTTCCCGGCCCAAAGATCTCAAAGCAAAGTTGATTTCAAAGTTATGAGCAATTAAACTTTGCCAGAAAATCATTGCTAGAGGATTGAAAGGTGAAAAGCAGGTGTCACAGACGCCATTAACGCATGATTGTTCGGTGATGGGGTACGTTACTCGGTACTACATATGAGTAGATTTTGGGGAGCAGGCATTTCCAACTGATCGCCGAGGACGCATTGGAGAAATCAATATAAATCTCCCACCATCCTGTTTTTGACTGATGTGTAAAGCCTTCATACTTCGGCAGCTTTCTCAGCGATGGAGATTGCTGCGTTCCCGTCACCGACGTTCTGTCGCTCTCCTGGCACACACACACAATTTTTCCGATTTCAGGCCGAAGACTCTTTCTGGGCTCACCATTTTTCAACCACCCACAGGGGGCGCGCTTGACTCGCTTATTTTAAATTCTGCTGCTACTCTTGGCTGCCAATTCAATACACTATGTAAAGCTATCCAAACAGGAAGTTCACGTTTTCGTTTTTGACCACTCTTCCTGGCCCGTTGAAGTTTCATGTATTTTATGTGTTAGTGTTTAAACCATCCATTTCCCAATTCAAAGACAATGTAGGAGCTTCAATACATCTGCCTCTTTCAGGGTTTGCTCCAAGTCACTGCAGCGTTATTCTCAATACCCCGATGGTTATTCTTCCAGAACGGAGTATTGCACGTACCTTACCCGAACTGACCACTACTGGGTACCTCTAGATTGACACTGAACTCCCTCTTCACTTCACGAAAGAGGGCTTGGAAACAAACCCTGCTGCAGTAAAACGTGCAAAAATCACGCATTTAATTTTTTTTGAAACCCTTTGGTTTGGACTTTAACTCATAGGTGATGTCAGCTGCTCTTCCCTTAATCTCAGCGGCGATTCACATCACGCGTTCCCTTCAAACTTTCAGCAATTTCTCCAAGCACAGTGGAATCTCTTTGAATTTGGATTTAAAGCATATTGTTCTATTGTTACGGTGGAACACTACGTTGCCCGTGAAGGTTCCGAGCGCGCTGAACTATCGGAGTTTACTTTGGCAGCGACTTTCCATTGATAAATCAAAACTGCGCGCAATAAATACATCTCCCCGATCAACCATGCTACATCTGTTTCAGCCGCCGCTTTATTTTCAGCCGTGTGGACAGATGAAACCGCAATAGAACATCTGAACGAGCAAAAAGATTTGTCACAATATCTCCACCTCACCCTCTGATCACATTGTCATCGGTATCACAATGCTGTCGGTAAACTGAACGAGTACAAAGACCGCGCACACAGAACTGCAAATTTTAGTTCGCCTCTGTTCTTACCAGGAACGCCAATTACCGCAATGATCAAGTAATATATCTTCCGCACACTGTAAAATGTTTCAAGCATGCTACCTGAAAGTCAGCCTGTCTTCCAGCTGCCCGCGATCTTGCCGAAGCAACTCTGAGCTGATGAATCTCCACGGTCATTCCTTTATAGTCGCTCCAGCACACTGCACATTCAGTACTACACAAGGCTGACGTGTTCCAACAGCTGTGGTAAAAATAAACATGATGTAAATCAAGTAAAATCCCAATTGTGCTGAGGTATGGAGAGATTGATACGAAATTGCGAAATCTCAAAGATGAACAAATGACAATCCGAGAAGTCAGTGAATGTTGTTGCGAAACACTCTCAGGCTCATCTCCCGGTTTCATCATTGTTATTGTTGATCTTGTCCATTTCTAGGCTCCATGGACTTTATCATGAATGATATACTGTCACTTCGGCTGTTCTGTATCACTCTGCGAATTGTCCTTGTGATAGATAACAACAATAGAAATTTACAAAAGACAATGTCGTTTCTAATTTTTTCGAAAATAGTAAAGAACCTTAAACGAATAGAGCATCCAGGTTTACGAAGATGCTGAATGCTTGCACATCGTTAATCAAAGTTATCTTCTGCCATAATGAGGCCAGTTTCAGTTTCAATGATCTACACCTCGTATAGATAACCTCCATTCTAATGGCAACAACATCGATTTTTCTAACTTCCGAAATTTCTCTCTTCCTCCTTCCTTCCTACTTCATTTCTCTACTCCAGACTCGTACCACTTCTTTTGACCTGCTTCTCACCTTCCCCAGGTGGCTCTCCTTCTTTACGTTCTTCCACGATCAATCTTCTTCCTGATCTTCGGATGATCAATTTTCCGAGGACGCCGCGCCCCAGTAGCTCCAATGACTACAGACCGGTGGGATTGACCTCGCACATCATGAGGACCCTGGAGAGACTTGTTCTAGAGCAGCTCCGGCCTATGGTTAGGCCACATGGTCTACATTTCGCAGACCAGTCCCGACTAGGAGTTGAGGATGCCATTGTCTACCAGCTGAACCGTGTCGACGCCCACCTGGACAAGCCGGCGAACACTGTGAGAGTCATGTTTTTTGACTTCTCCAGTGCGTTCACCACCATCCGCCCTGCTCTGCTGGTTAAAAAGCTGACAGGAATGCAGGTGGATGCTTCCCTGGTGTCATGGATTACTGACGACCTGACTGACATACCAGAGTACGTGCGCTTGCAACACTGTGTGTCAGACAGAGTGGTCAGCAGCACTGGGGCTCCACAGGGGACTGTGCTGTCTCCCTTTCTCTTCACCATCTGCGCCTCGGACTTCCACTACTGCACAGAGTCATGCCATCTTCAGAAGTTTTCTGATGACTCTGCCATAGTTGATGCATCAGCAAGGGAGATGAGGCTGAGTACAGGGCTGCGTTGGGAAACTTTGTCAGATGGTGTGAGCAGAATCATCTGCAGCTTAACGTGAAAAAGACTAAGGAGCTGGTGGTGGATCTGAGGAGGGCTAAGTCACCGGTGACCCCTGTTTCCATCCAAGCGGTCAGTGTGGACATGGTGGAGGATTACAAATACCTGAGGATACGAATGGACAATAAACTGGACTGGTCAAAGAACTGTCTACAAGGAAGGTCAGAGCCGTCTCTATTTCCTGAGGAGACTGAGGTCCTTTAACATCTGCCGGAAGATGCTGAAGATGTTCTATGAGGCTGTGGTGGCCAGTGCTATCATGTTTGCTGTTGTGTGCTGGGGCAGCAGGCTGAGGGTAGCAGACACCAACAGAATCAACAAACTCATTCGTAAGGCAAGTGGTGTTGTGGGGGTGCAACTGGACTCTCTGACGATGGTGTCTGAAAAGAGGATGCTGCCCAAGTTGCATGCCATCTTGGACAATGTCTCCCATCCACTCCATAACGTACCGGTTAGGCACAGGATTACATTCAGCCAGAGACTCATTCCACCGAGATGTAACACTGAGCGTCATAGGAAGTCATTCCTACCTGTGGCCATCAAACTTTACAACTCCTCCCTCGTAGTGTCGGACACCCTGAGCCAATAGGCTGGTCCTGGACTTATTTCCACTTGGAATAATTTACTTATTATTTATTTATTTATTTATGGTTTTATATTGCTATATTTCTACACTATTCTTGGTTGGTGCGACTGTAACGAAACCCAGTTTCCTTCGGGATCAATAAAGTATGCCTGTCTGTCTGTCTGTCTGTTCTGAAGGATGGTAATTGTCGCCTTCCTATCACCTATGTCTGCCTCTCTGATCGTGCGGCGAAGTTGCACTCTGTCCCTGTCCAGAGACAAAGTTGAAAGGAAATTTATTTCTTCCGTTTTGATGTCTTTATTTCCACCTTAATACTCTGTTTGTCACCCGTCCATAGGGACCCCTCTTCTCTTAAAATTTCCAGCTGCTCTTGACAGGGCTTCCTTTACACTGTGTTAAGGGATCTGATCAGATTCCTTCTTCTCCAGTCCTTCCCACATACAATATCCCAACCTCTTATTTTGTCCCCTACCCCACTCATCTGGCGTAACCTACTACCTCTTGTTTGTCCTGCTCCTCCTTGTGCTTGCCCAACATTCATATTCTGGCATCTTCTACTCCTTTTCTAGCCCTGATGAGGTCCTGGTCCGAAAGACGGACTGTATGGTCATTGTCATATCTGTGGTCTGACCTGCTGAGGACCAAAATGATCTTCCCCTCCCGTCACAGACCAATATATTCCGTATCTTTTCCCTTCCCTAACTCCACCCAACCTCTTGTATCGCCAGTCAAATAACAACATCCACTATCCTTAAAAGTCTATTCCTACATCATTATTGCAAACCTATCCTGTCCTCCCTCCACAGTCCGATTAATATCTTCCGTCCTGAAACCTCCCCTCCCTCCATACACCTATTATTATACCATTGAGCATCATCACAGACATCTCCTCTGTTGACAAGGAAACAATTTCCTCAGCTATTCCCATCCTCTCTGTTCTCCGCACTCTCATTAATACCGCATCCTGCATAATGTCACCTCCTCACGCTAGAAAGGCATTATTACCCGAATCGATTGGATTCCAAACTCGGCTTTATCCACTTAGCCTTACCTAGTGTAATCCCAATACGGATTCCTCCAACACCTCTTAATACTGCAAGCAGTATAATGATTTTCGCCCTACCCTCTACTCACCCACTAATGCTCCTCCATGTCTAATCCACACGTCCATTAATACCATAAGCAATATAATCTCTCAGTACGCACTGTGAAAGACACGGGCACTATGAGAGAATTTCGAGACTTACGCATAGAAGCGAGTATTACTAAAGAGACTATTGGGTCGTTAAAAGATGTGAATTTAAAAACGTCACATGGACCCAATGGAGGAGATCCCAGTGTTCTGAAAGGGTTAGCTGAGTGACTGTAGAGGCAATAGCGTTGAACTTTGAATGATCACTAGATTTCGGAATATCCCCGATGAGTAGAAAAGAGCAAAAGTCAATCCATTCCACTCTTTAAGACGGAAGGTCGGCAAAAGACAGGAAGCTATAGGCCAGATAGCTTGACCTCAATGATTGGAAACACGTTGTTCTCCATTATGATAGATGCGGTTTCGGATGCATGCAGAAACGTGACAAAACAGATCTAATTTTACCATGGTTTTCTGAAGAAGAAAAACGTCCTGGTACATCTGTGAGAATTCTTCGAGGAAAATAACAAGCAGGATTGATAAAGGAAAGTACGTGAGTGTTGTGTACTTGGGTTTTCAGGAGACCCTTGACCTGATGATGCACAAGAGACTGCTGTATAATATAAGAAGTCTTGGTATTACAGGAAAGATATCATTGTGGATAGAATCAGAATCAGGTATAATATCACCAGCATATTTAGCGAAATGTGACAACTTTTCGGCAGCAGTACAATGGAATATATGGCATAGGGATAGAAAAGTGTCATTTAATAATTAAACAAGAAAATATTGAGGTAGTGTCCATCGGTGCCATGTCCATTCTGAAATCGAATGGCAGAGGGAAAGAAGCTTTTCCTGAATGATTGACTATGCACCTTCAGGCTTCTGTACCTCCCTCGTGATGGTAATAATGAGACCAGGACATATCCTGGATGATGGGTTAATTGATAATGGACGCCCCCTTTTTGGGGCACGATCCTTGAAGATGTCCTGAATACTACAGAGACCAGTGGTTATGATGGCGCTGAGAAATTTCACAACTCTCTGCAGTTTACTTCAACCCTGTTCAGCAGCGTCACCGTCCCGCAGACCAGACGGTGATGCAGACAGTTGATATGCTCTCCACTGTATATCTATAGAAACATGCGACCTTTTTGGTGACGTACCAAATCTGCTCAAATCCTTAATAAAATATAATCGCTGTCCTACCTTCGTTATGGCTGCATCGATATGCTGCGTCCAGGTTAGATCCCCAGAGATATTGACACCGACGAACTAGCAATCGCTGAGTCTCTCTACTTCTGATCTCTCTATGACACCGGTATGTGTTTGATCGTCTTACCCCTTCTGAAGTCCTTAATCAATTCTTTGGTCCCGGTAGTGTTGAGTGCAACGTTGCTGCTGTGACACCAATCAGCTAGCTGGTATATCTCGCTCTTATACGCACTCTTACCACCATCTGAGATTCTGCCAACACTGATTGTATGATCAGAAAATTTATGAATGTCATTTGAGCTGTACTTTTTGCACACGGTAGGGATACTGAGAGAGTAGAGCATTGGGCTACGCGCACTTTCCTGAGGCGAGCCAGTGATAATTTTCAGCGATTGGAGATGTTATTTCCAAAACGCAGAGACGGTGATCTTTCTAACCAGAATCCAATTGCAGAGGGAGGTACAGAGGACCGGGTTATGCAGCGTTTTGATCAGAAATCTGGAATGATGGTGTTTACTGCTGAGCTGTAGAGTTGGAATAACCTTCTGAAATAGGTATTTGTACTGGCCAGGTGACCGAAGGCAGTGCGGAGAGCCAACGACTTTTTTGGTCCCTGCTGAACCAGGAGTTAAATCTATCGTTAACCAAACTCTCAAAGCATTGCGTCACCATCAATGTGTGTACTTCAGCACGATAGTCGTTCAGGTGGCTTATCCGGCTCCTCTTGGACACTGGTATAATTGTTGCCCTTCTGAAGCTGGTGGGAAATTCGACTAACAAAGAGAGATTGAAAATGTCTTTCAACACCTCCGCCATTCGGTTGGCACGGGTTTTCTGAGCCCTACTTGGTCTTCCAATAGAGCATGGCGCCTTCTAAGGGTTTCCCCTCTTGAAGAATAGTCTGTTATCAGCGTCCGAGAAAGAGATCACAGGGTGAATACCGGCTGAATGTTGGGAATCAAGGATTGTGAATGAAGGGGAATTTTCTAGTTGGCTGCCGGGCACCCTGTTTCGCAGGGCTCGGTGTTGCGACAGCTTGTATTCGCTTCAAATGTCAGTGATTTGATTGACAGACATAAAAGCTTAGTGGCCAATTTTGTGGGCAATACCAAGTCAGGAGGAGGGGTTGGGCATGCTGTAGAAAGAGAAATCTGCAAGCCCGCGGTTACCATAGCGAACAGAGAGCGAGTGGTGCTGATGGAGGGGACTGATTTTCACCAGGAGAGGATCACAGTCGCCACTAAATTCACTGAGAAAACAGGAAAAATAATTCATGACTTTCTGGTTATCCGCTCTATGGGTCTTAGCGACATCTCGTTGTGGTGAGTATGTTTGGTAGCAGGGTCTTACCAACAACCCAACTTTAGTTTTCGAACAGCTCAACTCTGGACGTTTACAAGACGGACAAACTGCGTTCTACAAATGCGCGCAGTGGAAATCATATTGAACAGTGCCAGGACAGGTACGGTGTTTAGGACAGATTGCTAGTGAGAGTATTATGCAAAAATGGATGTAAAACTGCGTTTATCTGCTATCCGACTCGTCGGTACAAGCTCGGTATTTTTCTAAGAGTTCGCGCTCCATTCGACGTCCATTCACGTGCGTTCGCTATAGACGAGTACGCCGATAATCCGCTTCACTCTCCAGTTGCCGGTTCTCCGGTTCCCGTGCACACCTTCTCCTTCCCGAGTCCCCGAATCCGGTGTTTCCAAACTAACCACCGTTGTCCCCGCACCAGCGCTTCAACTTAGGAACGTCTACTGGCCGCGCCTCCGTCAAACATACCGATTACAGTTTACAGTTTAATTGTTCACAGGTTACGTGATGAAAACCATCAGCTTATTACATGAACACTGCAAGGCCGGATCGCTTTCAGATTTGAGGTTGGTACTGTAGAAACTCAGCAGACCATACAGCAACTCTTGCAAAGAGAAAACAGTGGTATATTTCGGGCAGAATTCCTTCTTCAGGACTGGAAGGGAAGAAAATAAGTCAGGGTATGAAGGTCGGGAAATGGGAGGAAGAAGCACACGGTCACAAGTGATAGGTGAATCCTGGAGGGACGGAGGGGTGAAGTAAAGAGCTGGAAAGGTTTTGGTGAAAGTCATAGAGGAGGGTTAGAGGTCTGCAAGGAGAGGATAGAAAACCAGAGAAGAGGGGTAGGGGGAGGGACGTCAGAGGGAGGTGATGGGAAGCTAAGGAGAAAGGTGAGAGGGGGAAACAGGAATAGGGAAAGGTGGAGGAGTGGGGTGCGAAATGACCGACAGCTCCAGAAATCAATGTTCATGCCATCAGTTTGGAGACTAATCAAACGGAATAAAAGGTGTTGCTCCTCCAACCTGAGCGTCGCCTTATCTGGGCAGTCGAGGAGGTCACAAACTGACATGGCAGAGTGTGAATGGAGATTGAATTGAAATGGGCAGACTTCTGGAAACTCCCTTATTCCTGACGGACGCAGTTTATGTGCTCGGCTAATCCCTTTTTCAAACTATGTTGGCTCTTATCGATATACAGGAGACCACAGCTGGAGGAACGGACACAGTAGATGACATTAACAGACGCGCAGGTGAAGTGTCGCCTCATCTGGAAGAACTAGTTGGGGCCTTGAATGGTAGTGAGGGAGAAAGTCTAGCGGCATCTGTCGCAATTGTGCCGCTTGCAGGGATAGGTACAGGAAGGCGGATCACTCGGGAGGTACGAGTGTCGCTTAGGGGAGGATGTCTGTGGTAAGCAGAAAGTTTTTTTTTGGCGGGGGTATTGTGGTCGGTGATTGGATGCTTTTGGAGATGATGGCATTTACGGAGAATTTTCTGACGGGTGCGGAGGCTACTGCGGTGTTAAGTGCGGACAAGAGGAGCCTTATTCCTAACGTGGTGGCTAAAAGATTAGGTGAGGGCAGATGTGCGCGAATTCGAAGAGATGCCGGCGTGGGCAGCGTTGATGAAAGTTCAGGTAGCTTTAAGAATCAGTGGGTTTATAAAAGATATCATTGTATCGACGAAGGGGAGGGAGGTGTTGGAAGTAGGCTGTTAATTTGATTGCAGCTTCTGTAGTATTTGGAGTCAAAGTTGATGAAGTCTACTAGTCCAGCATGGGTGATGGAAACAGCACTAATGCAGTCGGCGAAGCAGCGGAGGAAGAGTTGGGGAGCGATATGGGTGTAGTCTTGAAACATAACCTGTTGCACATTCCCGACAGTGGATATGGAGAGGTCAAAGATACATTGTATTTATTGCAGGAGTTATTGAATGAAAACACCCGGGTTTTGTTTAGGTTCCATCTGGAATACGGTGTAAGATCCTGTTCCCCATACTAACACAGATTATATACTTAGAATTCCAGCAACATGATTTATATTTTATTTATTTCTAATCTCTACTTGCCTGACTTCATGTGAGGAAACTTGTGAGATATCCTACGTCGGTGATGCTCTGCTTGATTAATAATGTTATGTTCCTCCCTCCCATCATTTCATCCCTTACAGTCACATATAAACCATCTTTACCAGCTTTCTCTAATTACATGAATTGCATTCCTTCTAGCGCCGGGAAATGGTTTCTATTCTTGTATTCCCAGCTTCCAGGTCGTGATTCTAAGCACCTGCATGTCCCAGCTCTCCTGCCATTTTTCGCTGTATCCACATTCATCAAAGTCTCACTCACTGGTGAATAGTGACGCAAAGTATCAAAAAGGATTTTCAATACTTCCTTGCACTCCAGACACGTTTCCTCTTTTGTCTCTTATCTCTCCCATACTCTGGCTCGTCTTCTTCCTATTTTTCACCTACTTTAACGCCGCTCTCCCATGCCTTCCCATGTCCCTTTTCAATTCTTCTAAGTCCATTGTTAAATCCCTACTGGATACATTCTGACTTTACATAGCTCTGCCTGATCCTTCCTATAAAATCTTAAGTATATTTCTTTCTTCTTCTTGAAGAGGTGTTCCATATCTCTTATCAACCAGGGTTAATTTACAGGGCCTTCTGATGCCCGCCTCAGTGAAATAAGCCAATGCTGAACCCCAAACAAATGCCCCATTAACAATCTCTATTTTTCTGTTGTGCATTTGAAGGAAAATATCGCTTCCTTAATTCGGTTCCCAGGTTCCTACCGATTAGTATCAATTAAGTACATTCCATATTGTCTACTGCTATCCCAGTGTAAGGTATGTCGAACAGCTGTGCTCTGTCTTTCTGAAACGCTGACACGCGGAGAGATCAGTTACCTGACCCATTTCTCTTTCTAGTATTAGCACAAGCTGTAATGTCCTTTCGTCGGCCTGCCCGCTACTTGTGCCAGGTCTCCATCCTGTACACAGCTGATAAATTCTGCCATATCTAAACCTCTTAAACAGAGGAATTACCGATGAATATCATTGAAGTTCATTGTTGCCAGTGATAAAATCAGTGTTTCTCCAAGAATCATTGCAAAATCTATGCCCCGATCTGTTACAGTCTCTGTGTGTTGTTTTCGTTTTCGTGATGGCAGCTCTGTACAAAATACTCTCAAACGAGTGTTTGTTTCCTTCCTACGTCTAAATTCCACTCACAGTCTATTAACATGCAATCCCACCACAGCGTCCTCACTGTCCGCAGCTGTGATACTATCACACTCTCCCTGTGTTTAAAAGGCTTTCCCTTTACTCTCTTTTACCCGACTATAAGCATTTTGAAACATCCGAACACCGAGAAATCATTCCTCCCCTCTGATTGAATTAACTTTATTTCTTACATCTTTCGCATACATGAGGAATAAAAATCTTTAGGTTACGTCTCCGTCTAAATGTGCAATGTAGAATCCTGGTAATTTATAATAAGTTATAACAAACAGAACAATCAATGTAACATAGAAAAAAAAATAAGCGTGAGGTAATCAGTTTCATGGCCTGGTGGAAGAGGCTGCCACGGATCCTGTCGGTCCTGTATTTTATGCTGTGTAACGTTCCACGGATAATTGTAAAATTTCTGCGATAGTCTTGAATTCGATCATGTCAGGGTGACCAGGCACATGATTGTTTGAATTTATGATATGTTTGCAAAGTTTACCGATTTTTTAAACAGATTTTTTTCTAAAACTCCGCCGAATTGCAATTGGAGTGGGCGTTATCTACACAGATGGCCATTTAACGTAAAAACATACTTCATTCCATCCTTCAGCTCTTGTCTGAAATTCCTCTGTGTCAGTGTATAGACACACGTATTGGTGCACACACTGAGAGTTTGCAACATGTACCCACATTGCTGTAGTATATATACTGGGAACTCAAATATCTGTCCAGGTAATAGTAATTTTCTGCTTGCCATTTCAGGGAACGAACTGCATAGGGCATCCAAAATAATACGAAATTAGCTAAAATTGCAAGCAATATAATCATTGATTTTCTGCGGTTTTCCACCTCGGTATCTTTCTGTTTATCGCTGCTCTTCCGAAGCCCTCTGCGGACTCTATTTGCCGCAATTATATGTTTTACTGTTAACCCATTGAAGATAAGAATTAAGCCAATTGGTAGCGATGGTGTTAAAATGCCATCCAGTATTTCCATTCCTTTCCACACGGGTAAAGTAGCGTATTCATGTGTGAGGGCGCAACGCCACGGCATGTTGTCAATAATGACGTAAGGTTCAACATCAAAGTAAAACGGGACCCTTCTCCCGCTGCTCACTATAAGCACGGTCACCATAACCGCCGTTGCTGTTCTCTCAGTGCAGTGTCGGTCTCGCAGCTTTCGACAGCATATTGCGATGAAACGATCAAAGGTAAAACTGACCGTAAACCAAACAGAACAGTCCCTCGACATAACAAGTAATACACCTGTCACTGCGCATACAGGAGTGATGAGCAGGGATCTAGAATAAATGTAGATGTTGTTGGTCTGTTCCACTAAAGAGAAAACTATTACCACCAGCAGATCCGCTGTTGCCATTCCAACCAGGTAACAGGTGATGCATTTGGACAGTCCGCATTTTCCCCGAGATAGGATCACAATCGCCGTTAAATTAACTGCAAGAAATTTGGAGAGAAAAAAATAAAATTAACACAAAATTATCATTAGCTGCAAATATCTGAATACCACAGGATATGATTTTTTTTGGAAGTGAGAAACATAAATTCAATTTGTGCGGAATCTGTCAGTGGACACTGGCCTGAAAATAGTGGACAGAATCAGCAGTTGGTTGGCGACTTTCTGACAAAATAGAACCGGGAATTTGATGTCCACGTCTCACGAACCGGTGAAGGTCGATCGCTCCATAAATAACACTATTTCCATTGTTTGAGTTGAAATAGCTGAAGGGATTGTTTGTGGTGAAATCATGAGATTTAATGCATGAGTTACGTTTTACGGAAGAACAGACCGGAGTGTCGATGTTAGACTGGCCGGTCAGTTGAAAAAAGCTTCTGATCTGGAAAAACGACCACTGTCGGTCCAGAAATCCTTGCAAGGTGAAACTATGTAATTTTACCAATATCGGCACCAACGTAATTGACAAAACAAGTAATAAAATAAATCACATAGAAACCATATGGAAGCTGAATAACAAAACAATTAGATGCTTGAATTCTCTATTCTGGAAACACATTTCAGTCGAAGTTCGCTTCTGTGCTCAGTAAATGTCGAAACAGTGCAATTGATCGAAAGCAAGATGCCGACAGCACCATACATACAGTGACCAGCTCCAGTACCTTAACAGGGATACCAATCACTACAATTGCAGGATAGAAAACGCCCGCGATGTAGTAAATCGCTGGATATCCCATATTCCGTCAGTTGCACGGAAGCTTCCAATTGTTCATGTGGTTCAGAGTTATATGCAATTCAGAGTAATTCCACTGGGGCAATTAGTGTGGTTATAGCATCTGTCGCATGAGGGACAACCAGCTACACAAACACTTACATTACAGTTACATTAATTTGTATTTCTGACTTTGTAACCCTGCCATGAAATCGGATCCCCAGTGGATGTTACAAGTTGTTAACTTTTAAACAAATTATAATACGAACCTTACCAATGTACTTTCCAAGACATCTGACGTCAGCTGCTGAAATGGGACATTTTCTGATCAGTGTTGTTTCTAACGTGCACAATCATCCGGAACAATCAACATGGGCAATCAATCTCAAACAGATTTAATTTGTCCCATTCAGCGGACAACATTCGTCTCCGACATTGAGGGCAGGATATCAGCTCGGCCAGTAAAATAGGGTACAATTCATTGAAGGGGAAGATAGGATCTTATTTTTGTCGCTTGTTTTAGAAATATCGATAAGCTTCAAAATGTCCAGCGATAATTTGAAAGTAAGAGTTCGGGAAATGAACACGCAGATTTTCCCCATTCAAGGACTATACAAGGTCTGGACTCTATAGAGAGGGTGCGTGGTTACTGGAGAGGGAGTGCAGAGGAGATTTACAAGGGTGTTGCCTGGAATGGATGTCGTACCTTAGGAGAACAGGGTCTTTTCTCCCTGTAGTGACAGAGGATGGGAGGTGACCTGACAGAGATGTATAAGATGAAGAGTGTGATTGATCGCGTGGATAGTCTGAGTTTTTCTCCCAGGGCCAAACTGGCTCACACAGAATGGCATAGTTTTAAAGTGCTTGGTAATAGGTACGTAAGAGATGCCAGGGGCAGCTTTTTCACACAGAAAGTGGTGTTTGCATTGAATGCAGTGCCGGCGGCGGTAGCGGAAGCGGATTCAATAGAGCATTTTAAGAGTCTTTTAGGCAGGTACATAAGTGTTAGAAATATAGAGGGCTATGCGCTCGGGAAAGTCTAATGAGTTTCTTGAGTATTTACATATTCGGCACAACATTGTGGACCGAAAGGCCTGCAATATGGAGTATATGCAATTTGTTTTATATTCCATCGTTAGAGTGAATCTACAACTAGAGTTCATATGCTTGCGAAGAAAGTTGAAATATTCAAGCAGTGTATGTAGGAGAAGCTATTCACTCGGAAAGTCGAGCGAGTGTGGAATGAACTGCAAGCGTAAGTGGTAGATTCGGATTCAATTGTATCATTTCAGTAAAGTTTGTGTAGGTACGTGGCTGAGAGAGGGACGGAGGGTGAAGATAAGTGGGGTGAGGTAGAAGATCACAGAGGGATGACCTACATGGACGGAAGAGCCTATTTCTCTGCAGTGATAATCTGTGACATCATGACTATCTCTGTCCCATTTCCCCATTCAATGTCTTCTCATTTTGGTCACCAATCTAATTATTTGCAGAATTCGGGGTGTGTTCAAGCTTACCTTTCAAGCTTATTTCATTCTGATCCTGAAACCTGCACTACTCCTAGCCAATTGTGGAACTAGTACCTTTGGGCAGCCCTCGGCTTATTGGAAAAACAAAGTCTCGCCTCTCTGCATCCAGGGTGGAACCTGTACCAATGTGCAGCCCTCGGCTGACTGGAGAGAGTCTCACGTCTGTATCTATCATGTGACTGGTGTCGATGTACGAATCTGCTATCACTGGAGGATGACTCGCCTCTCTGTATCCATCGTGGATCTGGTCTCAAAGCAGGATGTGTGAAACTGGTATCATCACTGTGGGCTGACTCACCACTCGGTATGCATTGTGGAACATGTACTGATGCATGGCCCTCGGCTTCTTTGAGAATATCTTAGCGCTGATAACATGCTTTTCCCTCTCACACTTTGAATATGATTTGTGAGGCTGACTGCGCTAGTCTCTCCGTGTGATACACCGTTTCTTGTAAATTGCTTTCTATCAGTAACTCGGAAACTGTTGACATTTGCTGCGACAGAAATTCATTTCAATTCCTACGCCGCCATTTCATTGTGCAATACGCCATTAATCAATACATCCGGTTCATTGGTCAATACATCAACACTCTTACTAGTTTTGTTGATTTCTACGGTATTTGTGTTGTTACCCAGGCATCATTTATTATCTGTCTCCAATTGTTCCTCCGATGGCAATGATTAACTTCTCTTTTATAGGATTGCAGCCTTTCCAGTGGCGAATGGGAGGAGGTAGAAAAGAGCAGTGATGGACGGAGACGTATTTCTAGGCAAAGCAGGCTTCTGACTCACACGGGGACTCAGAAGTGGCGAGATCCCCTGCAACTGTGGTCATTGGTCCAGACGCTGGAGGTGCTGCCCGGACGAGCACTGTACACGTACACGTTCATTCACCAATGCAAAAAGCATGGATTTTAGAAGGCGAATGCGAAGCGATAGTGTTCCACAATGCGGTACCGGAATCTATATTGGGTCTCACCAATGTGGAGTGAGGGAGGACGTGTTGATGCAGGTAGTTGTCTTGTAATGTTTGCAGTGATAATAATGCCAGAAAGGAGATTAGTACGGAGGGATAGCGGACAAGTGAGTGACGGGATACCTGCAGAAACCGCAGAAGGCGCTGGCGGCTGTGTAGGGAATTCTATCGTTGTAAGATTCGTTGAAGACGGAGGAAGTTAGGGAGGAGTAATGCTAGAGCTGTGTTAGGTTAAAAACATGAAGATCTTTTTTTTTTCTTTTGTCCAGCTGCAGGAAGGATGTGGAAACCATAGAAAGGGTGCAGAGGAGATTTACAAAGATTTGCCAGGATAAGGGAGCATGCCTTATGAAAATAGGTTGAGTGGACTCGGAATTTTTACTTGGAGCGACGGACGATGAGCGGTAACCTCATAGAAGTGTATAATTGGATGAGAGGCATTAATCGTGTGAATAGTCAAAGGCTTCAGAGTCAGAGAGTAACTGGATAACTGCAACTGGATATGAGAATATATTGGTTATGTATTTATTTGTCAATGGCCGCCCCCTTGCAGCAAATAAAATGTAAACACACAAATTACAGACTGCAGAATCAATACCACAAATGTCTACTCATTAATGACATGTACAGTACATTGCACAAATGGAGATGGCTATCTGTCAATTACTACTGTGAATTTGACATCTGTCAATAACAATTACTGCAACACACTGACAATGGCATTGCTGACCATGATGATGATGATGACAATGGTAATACAGGCCGATGACTGACCAGACTAATCATACTGTTGTCTCTGCAGACATACCAGTTACAATCAGTTACGAATTGACATTGATTTAAGGTGACGGGGATCATTAGTAAGAAGTGTAGGGACCACTTTTGTCCAATGACGTGAGTAACTGTTTGGGACAAGCTGCCCGAGGATGTATTTGAGGTACGCACTTTCAGAACATTCAAAATGTAATTGTATAGACCATGAATAGGAACGCTTTAACGGGATAAAGTTAAAAAGGGAGCAAATGAGGATAGCTTAGATTGTAAGTACAGCTTGGGCCGCCGTTTCTACATCCGTTTGCACAGTCTATTTACTTTAAGAACTGGAACATTAATAGCTTCTGCGATTCTGTGCATGAGTTGTGCTTCGTTTCCGATTTTAGTCACTTGTGTCAGTTGGATTTCTGTGGTCTTTCACGAAGGGCAAATTATGCAAAATCACAACGTTTACAATTGAGGTTATTTCGCTTGTCGATATATACAAGGTCAGTTCGAAGTACCGGACTGTTGCATCTGGGTAAATCCTGTCCTCCTACCCTATTTCTTGCATCCAAGGATGTAGTATCGGGTGCCACACTCCAGAACTCTTTTTTTTACCACTGTGGTGTGGGATCATGTACGGGTCCTGGTGCAAAGAAAATATTTTAAAATTCATTTTTTTCCCTTTCTGATTCAACAGCTGCATGACTTTACAATGGTCAATACACCGTGAAAGTATTGACGTCCGTAAAAGTACAGATTTATCAGGAAGATATGCAATCTACTCATCAAATACTTGAAGACAATCAAGGAAAGATAATTGCAAAGAATACTTATCGCCCATTCACTGGTCTGGCCCATTGAATAATGGAGGGAAGCCACGTGAAAAATGCTAAACAAGCCAAAGCACATTTATGCCTACGCCACTTTGTCATCCTGCCAACAGTTTTTGTGACCAACTTTTAGACACAACAGGCGAAACAAAAATCAGATTTTTGACAACTTTCCTATTTCATTTAAAACTCGTAACGGAGTAAAAACGGCATATTGCATTTTTCCTTCTATGTTAAATGTGATCCCATCTTCCACGATATGCTTTCATCCATGTTCTGATACGTTTTGTGTTTAATTCAAAAATACCTAATAACAGGAGCATACATCCTCACAGATTTTGCTCAAGTACTGTTCAAATCAAGGGTAAACATTTCATGTCATTTCATAGAATATAATGAACGTCATTTCAAGGGTGGTTCTAATATCACCGGAGAGACGTCTTCTCTATTTATCGCGCTTGCCGTTCAATCTGTCCGGAAATGCAGAGGAGGCCTGAGCCAAAATCAGAGCAGCGGAGCGGATCCAGCGGGGAACGATAACTTCCATAACTGATCGGAAAATAAGAAAACAGCGTAACACCAGAAGCCAAAAAGCAAGGGGCAAGGGAAATTAAACGTCATTTGCAACTAAGTAAACGTTATGCAGGTCGAGTGAAAGCCAAAAACTACTGGTTGAAGCCGACTGGTTCGATGAGTGAACAAGGATGGTGGTTCAGAACAGGGTTTAAGTAGGCTGCAGATAATGTGTATGGAACGAGTGGCAGATGAGTTGGAGACAAGGATATGTCAGCGTGTGCAGGCCTAATAGAAACACCGGCACCATTACCCTCCATGGTCTTTCTCCGACGGCCTTAGCCAATCCGGAATGGTCCGGTAGAACTCAATGATGAACGGTTTATCAAAAAATGCTGCTATGAAGGAGGAGGTCACGGGTTCTGCATGCGAGACAGACGACACTGATTACGAAAAGCTCATAATCATTTACTTACCAGCAGCAAGAACTCTGACAATCTCTGCAACAGAAAGACAGATCCTGATTTCCTTGGAGAACGTCCTTTATCTGCTTGTATTTCAACCTCTGCCAATAATCTGCCAATTTCAAATGGGATTTTGAATTTAATCTGGATGTCAGATGCTTTGCAGCATTTGCCGCGTTCACACGACTAAAATTTGTCTCTGGTCATTTTGTGCATTTGTTTTTATATTTTCGTACATAGGATGGAGTTTTGGCCTCTGTTTGTGCTCCGAAAATCGCAAAAAAAAAAAAAAAAATCCCGGAATTACAGGAAGGTGAATTCTCGTAACCTGGACATTATAAGCAGAAGGCAATCCATAATTTTGCTCTTCACGCTAACGGGCAACTTCATATTACTCAGTTTGACAGCATCCGGGAAACATTTTATCCCATTTTTTTCGCTGTGTATTCAGGTCGCAACATCACCTGTTGGACAGGTGTCATTGAACAAATAGGAAACATGCTCACATACATCACTTCCTGTGCCAACATCGGTATGTAAGCGTTTACCCACACTAAATTCAAAGAAGAGCCAAACACTTGATAATGTCTCCTTGCAGGATTATTCTGACATTGACCAAGAAAAAATATATTTCAATCCATGTCGCCATGCCTTCGATAGTGTTCGGTTGCATTTCATGCCCGCTGTTATAACTTGCACCATTCTATCAGGAATCCCGACTGTTATTGAGAAGAAAAAAGAGTCGCGTACAAACAAGGTGCTTAATGTCCGCCTGGCCTATTGCATAATTTATTGTCTGTATCGAGTGATTATACCTACTGTAACAATTGTGGAAAAGCGTTTCAATGAGCAGAATCGAAGAGAAGTGAATCCTAAGTCAAATCTTTCATCGGTAGCACCGTGGATCATAGTCAGAAACTGAAGTCAGAATTAAGAGGAGACGAGGTAGACATGTGTTTTACCTTAGTTTCTTCGAAAACAACAAAACTTAACAGTCAGCAGTTTAATTGTTCCCCATTTAGTATCAAAGATTCTAGACAATGTACAACATCAAACTCTTGTTCTTCGCAGTCATCCAGAGAGACAGAAGCGTACGTCAAAGGATGACAGGCTGTATAACATTTGGAACCCAAAAGCGTCCCCCTACTCGCCCCTCACACGCAGAAGCAACAGCAAAGCATTGACCGCCCCGTCCACAAGTTATTGTAGCAAGGCACACTGACTCCCTCCCCCTACCACCCAAGCAAAGCCCCAGGAAAAAACATTACCTGCGGTAAAAGTAAAGCACTAATTGTTAAAAAGGATAATTCAACATAGTTCAGGCGTTCTCTCCCTGTTTCACACGTACGCACACTCTGTGTCTCCATTCTCCGTCTATTTGCATCAACTGCACGATTCTCCTTAGTGCAGGGGTATAAACTGCACCCCATCAAAATTGGAAAGCCAAAACATTTTCCTGCCACAATATTTTGCGATGTGCAAATCGGTGCAGACATTTATTATTATTAATTTTCTTTTATTGTTTTCTTCTCAGCTCAATCTCGTAAACCCTGAGGTACGGGGCGGGGGGGGGGGACAAGCACGCTTATTTCTCAATTGCTGGAAGCAGGTTTAAAGCTGGGCAGAACCATAGTGCACATAGGGAATCGTCCTGGAAAAAAATCTCGGTTCATTCTGATAGCTTTTGTTGTTGTTGTTGTTGTTAGTAGTAGTTGCAGAGACTATATACATCAATACTTCAACAGGTATCGAAGGAATTTTATAAATATTGGGTATAGTTTATATATGTTACGAACTTCTGTTAATCGTGAGCGTGGGACAGAGTCAACGTCTTCTTGATAGTGAATGTAGAAACACATATTTCTTCTGCATTACCGCCGGGCTTAATTTACAATTATGGAACCTATATTCTTTATTTGTTGTTCTTTATTTGCGAAATACTTGATATTACAATTTTATATATTCAGTTATTTGTAAACAAGTTATATGAACATATTTTGATACAACATTTGTGCTTCCCCTTTGGGTAAGAAATATGTTTTACAACCTGTTGAAATGTAAACACTTTTTCAAATACATAAGAACATTTTTGACATGCTTTAATAGGTACAGATGAAAGGAAGCATATTTTATATCAATATTTATGAATATTATCAGTACCGGTATTTTTCCACTTCTAGGTATATTTTATAACTTCTCTCAACATTTCCATTGTAACCAGGTATGCGCATTTCTTCAAACCAGCTTACTTGTTGATTTTGCCTAACCTTTTTTGACCCGATATTAGACGAAATGTTTATTATCTCTGTGTTTGTTCAGTTTCTACGCTGGGAATCGTAATGTTTTTGTGCATTGAATTTAGTTTCAATCTCTTCCCTAAATCATTGTCATTGTGTTTGAACTGATAACTCTGTTTTCTTTGTCTGGTGCATTTCATGCTCTATTTATTCCAGTTATGTATGCACCAAGTTCCGGGTTTAATGTATTATAATTTCCAAAATGTTTTTCTTATGCTAATCTTCTATGGAAGTTATATTTGCTTAGTATTTCCCTCGCTTTTTCCTAAATTTTCTTGATTGTGTTGTGCATTTTCTACTCCATTAGGTGATCACCTTCTTTTCTAACGTTTCAGATTTGTTTCTTAGTCTCTTCCGCCATTTCGGTGTTCTCATTTCATTACCTCGTTTTGACTTCAAACAAATTAGCGTCTCTATTTTGGGGTCATTGTACTGCACCGCCGTTAATAGTGAAACTTATATTACTCTGTGTCGTTCTTCAAATGTGTCATGTTTTCCTAGAGGTTTTGGTATTATCAAATTATTGGGAGTGTTTCAAAACTTCTGCAAATTACAATGAGGTATTTTTCCACATACGTAAGATCTTTTGCCTGGTCCTGTATAGTGTTAAATATGAGGATGATTTTGTCTTTCCTCTAAGCTTCATCTGCATTCGGAGAAGGGTCTTCATATGTATTGTTGCTGTTGGGATTGTTGTATTTTCATCAGAGTTTCGGTGGGATGCAATTTCATTATTTTCTTGAATGATATTGTTGTGGTCTTTAGGTCGGTTCCTTTCTAGCTCTTGTGCAACTTCATATTTCATCTGATATAACAGGTCGAGATTGATTAAGCTATTTTGCTTTTTAGTTTTAATCTACGTTGATGTGATATTTGTTGTGTATTTGCTTAAATGAAGGAATATTGCAGGTCTACTGGTGATGGAATCTCTGCTGTCATAGCAGACTCAAATGCCATTAAAGCTGTCCCATAGATATTGTACAAATTCTGGCTTGAGGTTCATTGCATACCTAGATTTCCCAATCCATTATCATGTTAAAATCCCTAATGATCATAATGACATTGCCTTTCTGACACACCGTTTCTATCGCCTGCTGTAATTTGTAATCCACATCCCGGATGCTGCTTGGAGGCCTGTATACAGTTGCTCTAAGGGTCCTTTACCCCTTTCTATTTCTTAACTCAACCCAGAGAGACTATACACCTATGTCATCTATTTCGGTTGATTTAATATAATTTCTTATACATAGAGCCACACCACTCCCTCTGCCTATTAACCTATCTCTGAGACACACCGTATATCCTTGGACGTTCTGCTCCCAATGTCAACCATCCTTTAGTCAAGTTTCAGAGATGGCTACAGCCTCATATTTGCTAATCTGCAGCTAAATTTTAAGATCGTCCATGTTATTCCTTATGCTGCGTGCATTCAAATGTAACATTTTAAGTCCAATAATTGGTGCTTTCTGTTTAAACTGCATCACGCCTCTATTGCCCTGTAATTCATTCCACTGACTGCAACTAAGCTTCATCTCCTGCCTGTTCTTTCCATAATCTCTGTTGCATGCTATCTTTGATTTATTTCTGATTCCCCCTTCCTCAACCCTGTCACTCCGGCTCCTATAACCCCTACCAAATTAGTTGAAACGCTTCCTAACAGCTCTATTAAATGTGCCCGCTAGGATATTGGTCCCATTTGGGTTCTGGTGTAAACCGTCCTTTATTGAGACTTTCGGGTTCATTTTTTTTTACGTTCTGTCATCTTTTGGCTACGCTCCTGTTTCCCTGGATGTCTGTGAAGAACAAGAATTTGACTGTGCATATTGTACAGCTTCTCTGATATTTAATGGAACAATTGAATTACCGACTTAAATGTTGTAGTTTCCCAAGAAACTAAGGATCAACACAAGTCCGGCTCGGCTCCTCTTCACTCTGACAATGATCCACGGTGCCGCTGATGCAAGTTTTGCCTTGTAATTCATTCCCCTTCGATTCTACTCATTGAATCTTTTTTCTTTTATATCACACTAAGAATAGTCACTCGATACAATACATAGACTGTGCAATTAGCCAGGAGGATATTTATCACCTTGTTTAGATATCACTATTTTTTCCCAATCACAATCCGGATTTCTGATGGAACGATGCAAGTTGTGACAGCGGGCAGGAAATGGAACCGAACACTGCCAAAGACACGGCAAAATGGTTTGACATATTTTTCTTGTTCAATGTCAGAATTATCCTGTAAGGAGACAATATTAAGTTTTTGGCTCTTACCTGAATTAGTTTGGGTAAATGTTTAAATTTGCTTTCACAGGGGATGATGTACGTGCGCATGTTTCACCTGCGGGTGAATACTTGTGGGGACCGGAATACATGGCGGAAAAAGGGGTAAAATGATTCCCAGATGCTGTCAGACTGAATAACATGAAGTTGCCCGATAGACTAAATATCAATATTATGGATTTTTTTCACCCTACAATGTCCAGGACACGAGAATTCACATTCGTGTAATTCCGGAATCCTTTTAGCGAATTTCTGGTCACCAAAAATTTCTAATCTTGATCCAATATACAGAAATATTAAAACAAATGCACAAAATGACCAAAGCTAACTTTTGGTCCCGTGAACGCCGTAAATGCTATTAAGCACAAGACATCCAGATTAAATTCAAAACCTATTAAATATTCCGAATTATTGGCAGAGCTTGAAATAGAAACTGATAGGGAATGTTCTTCAAGGAAATCAGGATCTCTCTTTCTGCTGCAAGGATTGTCACAACTCCCTGCTGTTCGTAAGTAAATGGTCAATGAGCTTTTCGTAATCAGTGTCTTCTGTCTCACTTGCCAAACCCGTGACGTCCCACTTAGTAACAGCACCTTGGATAAATCGTTCATCATTGTGTTATTCCGGATCCATCCGGATCGGTTAAGGTTGTCGGGGACCTGCCACGGAGGGAGCTGGTGGTAGGGTTTCAATCAGGTCTGCTCATCCTGACATATCCTTGTCTCCACCTCATCTGCCACTCGTTCCATACACATGATCTGCAGCCTACTTAAACCCTGTTCTGAACAACCATCCTTGTTCAGTCAACGAACCAGTCGGCCTCAACCAGTAATTTCTGTCTTTCACTCGACTTGCATAATGTTTACCTTGTTGCAAATGGCGTTTAGTTTCCCTTGCACCTTGCTTTGTGTTTTCTGATGTTATTCTGCTTTATATTTTTCGATCTGCTACGGAAGTTATCGTTCCCCGCTGAATCCGATCCACTGCTCTGATTTTGGCTCAGGCCTCCTCTGCATTTCCGGACAGATTGAACAGCAAGCGTGCTAAGTGCAGAAGACGTCTCTCCGGTGATATTACAGACACCCTCGAAATGACGTTAATTAAATTCTATGAAATGACATTAAATGTTTTCCCTTGATTCGAACAGTAGTTGAGCAAAATCGGTGAGGATATATGCTTCTGCTATTAGATAATTTTGAATTGCACACAAAACGTATCAGAACATGTTGTAAAACTTAACATGGAAGACAGAATCACATTTAACATAGAAGGAAGAACGCAATATGTCGTTTTTTTACTGTTACGTGTTTTAAAAGAAATAGGAAATTTGTCAAAAATCTGATTTTTTGTTCGTCTGTTATGTCTAAAAGTTGCTAACAAAAACTGGTGGTGGGGAGGTAAAGTGACGTTAGCAGAAATATGGTTTGGCTTGTTTAGCTTTCTTCAAGTGGTTTCCCTTCAGTATTCAATGGGTCAGATCACTGAATGGCCGATAGGTATTCTTCACAATCTACCTTTCCCTGATTTACTTCAAGTGGTTGATGAGTAGATTGCGTATCATCCTGATAAATTTGTACATTTACGGACGTCAACCCTTCCACGGTGCCTTATTTCATTGTACATACATACAGCTGTTGAAACAGAAAGGAAAATTAGATACGTTTTAAAATATATTCTTTGCAACGAAGCCCGTACATGATCCCACACTAGAGTGGTAAAAAAAAAAGTTCCGGAGTATGGCACCTGATGCTGCTCGCTTAGATGCAGAGAAGTAGGGTGAGAGGACACGATTTATCCAGATGCATCATTTCCGTTCTTCGAACTGACCTTGCATATGTTGACAAGCAAAATTACCTCATCTGTAATCGTTGTGATTTTTCATAATTTGCCCTCCGTGAAAGACCACAGAAATCCAACTGCCACAAGTAACCGAAATCGGAAACGAAGCACAATTCATGCACAGAATCGCAGAAGCTATTAATGTTCCAGTTCTTAAAGTAAGTAAGTTAGTAAACGGATGTAGAAACGGCAGGTCGTACCATCTAAGTTATTTTCATTTGCTTCCTTTTTGAACTTATCCCGTTAAAGCACTCTTATCCATGGACTGCCTAATTGCATTTTGAATGTTCTGAAAGTGTGTACCTCAAACACATCCTCGGGCAGCGCGTCCCACACACTTACTCACTTCACTGGTTAAAAGTGGTCCCTCTACTTTCCATTAATTCTCTCTCGTCACCTTAAATCAATGCCCATGAGTAAATGATTCTCACTGGTAAGTCTGCAGAGACAACAGTATTATTAGTCTGGTCAGTGATGAGCCTGGAATATCAATGTCGTCATCATCATCGCCAGCAATGCCATTGTCAGTGTGTGTGTAGTAATTGTTCTGGAAAAGCAGCAATTAAAATGTTCTTCGTGACACGAAACACAGTCAAGTTCGGTTGGACAGTATAAAGATCTACACACTATTGCGCAGTAAGTGATTCAATTTTCAATTCCCAGATCGGGACTATTGCTTCTTGCCACTGAATACAAGTGTCACATGGATATGCAGCTCCTGGCTCTTGTTCCACTGATCCGCAAACGAGAGCCGATTTAAATTTGAACGGATAGCTCACAACAATGATTGTGAGAGGTCATCAGTGTAAATCTACCACATTGCGTTTAATCTTATAAATGAAAGTATGTGTCCGATGCTGGGAAATGACAGGAGGAAAAGAGAAAGAGCTGAACAAGAAGGATATCTCCTCCACCTTCTTGAGCTTGTGCACATTTATGAGGTTGTGTTTTAGGCTGCATATTTTTTCAAAATCCTTAAGAACTCTCTCAATTTTATTGTACGCAAATATGTAATTGAGCGTGTCTCGCATTTCTGCCAAGTGCCGATCTATAACGAGTTAACTACATCTCACCTGACTGTAATTAATCTGATTAATGATGCACAATAATTCCCTCTTGTTTTTCCCAAACCATCTGCTTGAAACAACAGAAAGCTTACACGTTTATTCCCTGCCCAATAAACATGGGCCAATATGTTGATAGAAAAAAGAAATGAACATTTCTCCTTCTCCGCTGGGTCACATCTGATATGAGTTCGAAAATGTGTCCAAAAGTCGAGGTTAAATGTCTTTCTGTCCACTGATGTTTCGGTCACTGCTTGGTACATTGACCGCACAACTCTCTCCTTTGAAAAACAAGTTGCACAGAAATTCTGTCCACATCGTATAGTCATCTTCTGTTGTTCAGGGTACTATAAATGCCATTAATGATACATATTTTAGGCATTGATTCTGCAGTTGGTAATTAGTGTGTTATCAGCATTTTATTAGCTGCAAGGGAGTGGACATTGAAGAATAAATACATAAATAATATGTTCTGATATTCAGCGACAGTGCGATATCTGATTGCAGGGGATCACCACTAATAGTGTGATTGTGCTGGAGTATTTTTATAAAGAGGGATGTTGATATGATTTTATGGTATTACTGATTTTGCTGTCCATCATGAGATTAGACAGGCAATGAAGTCAGCGGAATACATGAAGATAGTTCTGAATAAGCAGTGATATTCTCTGTGTGAATGTGATGTTATAATAAAATTGCAGAATTGAGGGATCTGGAAAAGAAATGACATGCGGTGGCTCGTAACACCGGGTGGGAAGTGATGTTCCTGTAGTCCTGTTCACTGTAGTGCTGGATCCCTTGGAAGGAGGGAAATAACCTCAGTTTCTCCTCACAAATTATCTGTCTTGTAAATGTAATCCTTCTCAATCGATCTGTCTATATATTTATGAACGTATCTATCTATTGATATACGCCCATTGGCGATAAACTGAAAATCTCTTTCTCTGCAATAGCTGTGGTGAGAATTTCTAAGAAATATGCAGTATTATAACAGATGTATAGTTGAAATGATTGTGAAAACCGTGCAGAGTAAAATTCTGAGAGAATCTCAATGGGTTATGTCCTAGCCGATTTGTCTGTTGTTTCATTTCTAACGCCTATTTATTTATTTATTTATTTATTTATTTATTTATTTATTTATTTGTTTGTTTGTTTGTTTGTTTGTTTGTTTGTTTCTTTGTTTGTTTGTTTGTTTGTTTATTTGGCAGTTTTGATTGTCCGTCGTTTCCAATGATGGCGTAACTTGTGAATGCAGAATTTCATAGCGAAAACGATGTTGCTTTGGGGCAGTTCCACTCTCTCAACCTCAAAACTAGAACACTACATACAGCACGGAAAAGATGACATACGGCCCGTTTAGTCTCTGCCGAAACTTTATTCAGCTACTCCCATCGACACGCACCCAGTCGATAACCCTGCCGACCTCTCCCATCCATATACCTATCTATTTTGTTCTTAAAACTTAAAGCTTAAGTTTTAGTCCAATGGCAGGAAAGAACGTCAAGATTGGAGAATGCCTCGGCTGCAGCGGTAGTCATGACGCCTTCTGTGCCTTGTTTTATCTTTCGCTCTCGATGAAGCTTTCGGCACCGCCTTATTGGTTACTGCATCTTGTAGTTGATCTCATCCACCGAGATAGGGAACTGGCTTCAAATGCAGCGGTAAGCAAATCCCTAACTAACGAGGGTTCAAGTTTCCTGGCTACTCCCAACTGGTTTAGCCCGCCTGTCGAAGCGCCGTACTAGCGGTTGCCACTTTCAGATGCAAACCGTTACCTGGAGCCACCCGTTGGAGCTGGATTTTAGGAGAGGCCGAAAAGTGGACGAGCTGCCTCTGGGTAGAGTACAGCAGGCCCGCCACCAGTGGTGCCAATAAGTAACTGTTTATCACATTTTAAATTGAACGGTCTTGGAGATTATATTTTATCACAAAATTTAAGCTGCTAATTTGAAAAATATTAACAATTAGTAAATTTCATAGCATGTATATTGTGCACTAAATAAGTATGAAATCTGATCTTTAACAGAGCACAATTGCTCTCTGTTAATGACAGGGACTTATCTTAAGGATAATCAGGGTAATCTTAAGCAAATGTACATTGAGCAAAAACCAACGATGAAACCTGCAAAATAATTATGATTACTATCTGAATTAAAGGAGAATGCAGGAAACCACCCCGAATTTCAAGCGTGTGAGGACAGTTGATCAAGATCTTCAATTGGAGTTACCTAAGGACACAGGTCTACTTACTTGTTAGAAAGTGTCGTTCTGCGATATTACATGTTACCCACTTAAAAAAAAAAAAACTCCCTGCCATTAAAGGAGAGCCATTGTATACGAGTCACTGATGACGGAAGACCCACGATACACTGCGCCGTTAGTAATTCAATGCTGGTTGTAGTTGATGATATTTACCATAATAAACATTTGCGATATTTATTTGACCAGTATAAAAACATTTTCAGGATGACAATGACAGTACTTGCATTCACCGGAGAGACGCCATCTGGAATTCTAGCAGCAGAGTTGGCAGCACAAGACATTCCAGCATGTAAGTAGCCCCGTGTCCTTAGATGACTCCAATTGAAGATCCTGATCAACCATATTCACACGCTTGAAACTTGATGCAGTTTCCTGCATTTCCATTTAATTCAGATAGTAATCATCAATATTTTGCAGGTTACATTGTTTGATTTTTCAACAATTTGCCTGACCTGTGATTGACTGAACGATAATATCACCCTGAAACGGGTGAATATTTCTCGACATCTATGTCTCACTCTCTGGAGAATTTACTCCTACTTTCCTCCAGCGTCATAGAAACATAGAAACCCTACAGCTCAATACCGGCCCATCCTCCCACAAAGCTCTGCCGGACTTGTCCTTACCTTGGAAATTACCTGGGGTGACATATAGCTCTCTATTTTTCTAAGCTTCATGTACCTGTCCAGGAGTTTCTGACAAGACCCTAATGTATCAGCCTCCACCACCATCGCCGGCAGCCCAGTGCATGAACTCACCACTCTCTGTGGAAAAAAAACAGCTTGCTGCTGACAAGTAGTACCTACCGTATCAGCCTCCACCACCATCGCCGGCAGCCCAGTCCATGAACTCACCACTCTCTGTGGAAAAAAACAGCTTGCTGCTGACAAGTAGTATCTAACGTATCAGCCTCCACCACCATCGCCGGCAGCCCAGTCCATGAACTCACCACTCTCTGTGGAAAAAAACAGCTTGCCGCTGACAAGTAGTACCTAACGTATCAGCCTCCAGCACCATCGCCGGCAGCCCAGTCCATGAACTCACCACTCTCTGTGGAAAAACACAGCTTGCTGCTGACAAGTAGTACCTAACGTATCAGCCTCCACCACCATCGCCGGCAGCCCAGTCCATGAACTCACCACTCTCTGTGGAAAAAAACAGCTTGCTGCTGACAAGTAGTACCTAATGTATCAGCCTCCACCACCATCGCCGGCAGCCCAGTCCATGAACTCACCACTCTCTGTGGAAAAAAACAGCTTGCTGCTGACAAGTAGTATCTAACGTATCAGCCTCCACCACCATCGCCGGCAGCCCAGTCCATGAACTCACCACTCTCTGTGGAAAAAAACAGCTTGCCGCTGACAAGTAGTACCTAACGTATCAGCCTCCAGCACCATCGCCGGCAGCCCAGTCCATGAACTCACCACTCTCTGTGGAAAAACACAGCTTGCTGCTGACAAGTAGTACCTAACGTATCAGCCTCCAGCACCATCGCCGGCAGCCCAGTCCATGAACTCACCACTCTCTGTGGAAAAAAACAGCTTGCTGCTGACATCTCCTCAGTACCTACTTCCAAGCACCTTCAAACTGTGCCCTGTCGTGCACGCCATTTCAGTCCTGGGAAACACCCTCTGACTACCCACACGATGAATGCCTCTCATCATTTCAGACACCTCTGTCCTCCATCACCTCTCATTCTCAGTCGCTCCAAAGAAAAAATGTCCGTGTTCACTCAACACATTTTCATAAGGCATGCTCCCTAATCCAGGTAACACATTTGTCTGTTCTCTCTGCGCGCCTTCTATGGACTCCACATTCTTCGTATAGCTGGAAGGGGGAAAAAAAAGATCTTCAGGTTGTTACCGAAACACATCTCCAGCATTCCTCCTTCGTAACTCCCTCCGTCTTCAACGGGAATCCCTCAGACCACATTGTTGACACCCAATATAGATTCCAGTACCGCATTGTGGAACACGATCGCTTCGCATTCACCCTCTAAAATCAATGCTTCTCGACATTGGCGAATGAACGTGTAAAAATTCTCCAGGGCTCCTATCCAGACGGATCTGCGATCGGTCTATAAGAATGGAGCCCAATGAATCCCAGGTAGATTGGCAAAATGAGTTTCAAGCTGTCTTGCAACAGGATGCATAGATGCACATTGAAGACTTGCTCTGTGACTCGGCTCCTAAAATATCCTACTTTTTGCCCACAGCTGACACGGAGCAAGAGTGTGATGGAATATTCCACACTTAAATCTTCAGCAAGTCAGTAGGAATGTTGATGTCATCTAGCAAAGGCCCCCGCTTCATCACATTTCATTCTGCAGTGTGAACCGTGTTCTGTGCTCGTCCAGGCAGCACCTGCAGCGTCTGGACAATGGCCACAGAGGATCTCGCTATCTCAGAGTTCCCGTATGAGTCAGAAACCTGTTTTGCCGAGAAATATATCTCCGTCCGTCACTGTTACTCTGAACCTCTTCCTATGCGAAACTGGAAAGTCTGCAATCCTATAAAAGAGAAGTTAATCATTGCCAGCGGAGGAGAAATTGGAGACAGACAATAAATGATGCCTTGGTAGCAACACAAATATAGCCGTAATCAACAAAACTAGTACGAGCGTTGATGTATTGATCAATCAACAGGTTGTATTGATTAATTGCGCAGTAGATAATGTAATGGCAGATTAGGCATTGAAATGAATTGCTGTCGCAACAAACGGCAATGTGTTTCCGAGTTACTGATAGAAAGCAATTTACAAGAAAAGCTGAATCACACGGTGAGACTAGCGCAGTCAGCCTAACAAATTGTATTCACAGTGTGAAAGAGAAAAGCGTGTTATCAGTGCTGAGGTATTCTCAAGGAAGCCGAGGGCCTCGCAACAGTGCATGTTCGCAATCCATACAGAGTGGTGAGTCAGCCCATAGTGATGATACCAGTTCTACATATCACGCATCGATACCAGCTCCACGGTGGATATAGACGTGAGACATTCACCTGGCAACCAAGAGTTGCACACTGGTACAAGTTCCACACTGGATGTAGAATGGTAAGACTTTTATTTTCCAATAAGTTGAGGGCCGCTCATCGGTACGAATTCCACAATAGGCAGGGAGTAGTTTGTGCTACAAAAGTAGAAGGAAATGAGCTTGAAAGTTGAGCTTGAACACACACTCTGTTCTGCACACACTTAGATTGGTGACGAAATAGAGAGGATACTCGATAGGGAAATGGGACAGAGAGAGTCATGAAGTCACAGGTTATTACTACAGAGAAATATGCACTTTCGTACATCAAGGTCATCCCTCTGTGACTCCCCGTCCCACTGCATATATCTGGACCCTCTGTGCCACTCTCATCCACGTAACTACACAACTTGCACTGAAATGATACGATTGAATCTGCATCTACTAGTTACGCTTGCAGTTCCTTCCACACTCGCTCGACCCTCTGAGTGAATAACTTCTACTACATACACATCTTGCAAGTTTCAAATTTCTCCCCAAGCCTATGACCTCTTGTTGTAGATTCACTCAAAGGACAGAACATAGCACATAGAAATCTACAGCACATTACAGGTCCTTCGGACCACAATGTTATGCCAAGTATGTAATCTACTCTAGAAACTCCCTGGACTTTCCAGAGTGCATAGCCCTCTATTTTGCTAAGCTCCATGTATCCGGTTCCACCACCTCGTTTCTGTGTGAAGAACTTACCCCTTGTATCCCCTCTGTACCTATTTCGAAACACTTTAAAGCTATGCCCTCTTGTATTACCCATTTTGGACCTGGGAGAAGGGGGAAGAAAAAAAATCTGATCATCCACGCGATCAATGACTTCCTTCATCTTATACATCTCTGTCAGTTCACGTCTCATCCTCTGTCACTACAAGAACAAAAGGCCCTGTTCTCCTAAGGTACGATCTTCATTCCAGGCAACATCCTTGTAAATCTCCTCCGCACTCCCTCTCTAGTATCCACGCTCCCTCTCTATAGTGTCTACAATATAGACCGTGGATGGGAAAAAAACGGCGTGCATTCACCTTGTTAATTTCCCGAACTCTTCCTTTCAAATTATCGCTGGACATCTTGAAGCTTAATGATATTTCAAAACTGTAAGTAGATGCGCAGAACAGCCCACGATATTCTATGACGGCCTCACCAACGTGTTGTACAGCTCCAACAGACCGTCCCCACTCGTGTACTCAGTGATCTGATTGTGAAGGCCAATGTGATCAGAGCTCATTACGAGACGAACTGCCCGTGACGCCGATTTCCTGGAATTATCGATCTGTTTCGCCAGGTCTCTTTTTAAATACTGCACACTAAAGTCCAGATATTCAATATATGAGTCGAAACCTGTTGTATCTTTCCTCAAAACTCTGACCATCTCACAGGTGTCTGTATTAAATGCCATCTGCCATTTTTCAGTCCATTTCCTAGCAGGACAGCATCAAGCTACAAGCTTGGATAGAGTTCCTGGCCGGAACAACGCCTCGAACTTTGGAATCGTCCGCAATTCTTCTTATTCAGGTTTCTACACCGACATCCGTGTCATTAAAATGCATCATTAAAATAAACAATGGGCCTAACAGCAGTCCCTGCACTACAGTTGTCAGAGTTAAAGAATCAACCATGCACTCTCTGCTAATCGAGAAAAGAACGTTCATCAATCCGTCCTCAAGCCGTATCTAAGTTCGTATGGCCGCTTAACTTTATATTATCAAGAGTCCCTGGAATATAACTCTCGATCTCTTTTATACGCTCAGAAGAACAGATGTACAACATGTCATCAGCTGTTACTTTGACTTTCGTCATTCAAATGACGCGAAATGACTGATACAAGCGACAGAAAAAATTATCCTAACTTCCCGCTCAATAAATTGTACCCTATTTCATCTGTTGAACTGATGTCCCGCCCTCAATTTTAGAAGCGATTGTGCTCCTCTGAATCTGACAAAATAAATTTGTTTGAAGTTGATTGTTCATGTTGATTGTGCAGGATGATTGTCTACGTTAGAACCAACACTTATCAGAAAATCTCCCATTTCAGCAGCTGACGTCAGATATCTTGTAAAGTATATTGGTAACGTTCATATTATCTTTTGCTTAAAAGTTAATAACTTGTAATATTCCTTGGCTAGACGACTTCATGGCACGGTGACAGAGCGAGAAAAGCACTTTAATGTAAATGTTTTTTAGCTGGTTGTCACTCATGCGACGGATGTGATAACCACACTAATTGCCTCAGTGGATTTGCTCTCACTTGTATATAACTCCGTAAAACCTGCCACCAGTCCATGTGAGCAGTCGGAAAGTTTCGTGCAACTGAACGCTGCCTCTGACGCATTATGGGATATCCGGCTATTTTCTACATCGTGGGCATTTTCTATCCTACAGTTGTTGCGATCGGTATCCCCGGTAAGGTACTGGAGCAGATCACTTAATTTATGGTATATTGATTTTGTTCCGCTGCACTCTTTGGAATTTTACTATACACAGATGCTACCTTCGTCTGAATTATGTTTCCAGAATTGAGGGTTCAAACATCTGATAATTTTACTATTCAGCTTCTATATTGTTTCTATGTGATGCTTTTTATTTCGTTTGTCAATGACGTTGGTGCCGCTATTGCCATAGTTCCATAATTTCAACTTGCTCAGCATTCTGAACCGATCGTGGTCGCATTTCCAGATAGGAAAGTTTTCAACTGACTGGCCAGTCCTATACAGACACACAGGACTGTTCTTGCAGAAAACGTTGAAATATAACATGCATTAAATCTCATGATCTCACCACAAATAAACCCTTCAGCTATTTCACCTCAAATAATGGAAATGGTGTTGTTTATGGAGCGATCGACCATCACCAGTACGAGAGACGTGAAAATCAGATGCCTGGTTCTAATCTGTCAGGAAGTCGCCAACCCATTGCTCATTCTGTCCATTTCTGCATTTCACTTCCAAATTAAAAAAAAATCATACCCTGCATAGCATTGGAAAAATGGTGGGACTTCAGATATTAGCGCCTAACGATAATTATGTGTTGATATTTTTTTTCTGTCTCTCCAAATTTCCTATAGTTAATTTAACGGCGATTGTGATCCTATCTCGGCGAAAATGCGGACTCTCCAAATGCATAATCCGTTACCTGGTTGGAATGGCAACAGCGGACATGATGGTGGTTATCGTTTTCGCTTTAGTGGACCGGACCAACAATATCTACATTTATTTTAGATCCCTGCTCATCACTCCGGTATGCGCTCTGACTCTTGTATTCAGCGTTGTGACGAGGGACTGTTCTGTATGGTTTACAGTCAGTTTTACCTTCGATCGTTTCATCGCAATATGCTGCCGAAAGCTCGGGGAACGACACTGCACTGAGAGAACAGCAACGGTGGTTATGGTGACCGTGGTTATAGTGAGCTGCGGGAGAAGTATCCCGTTTTACTTTGCCGTTGAACCTTACGTCATTGTTGACAACATACCGTGGCGTTGCGCCCTCACACATGAATACGCTACTTTATCCGTGTGGAAAGGAATCGAATTACTGGATAGCATTTTATCTCCCATGCTACCAATCGGCTTAATTCTTATCTTCAATGGGTTAACAGTGAGACATATAATTGCGGCAAATAGAGTCCGCAGGGGGCTTAGGAAGAGCAGCGATAAACAGAAAGATACCGAGGTGGAAAACCGCAGAAAATCGATGATTTTGTTGTTCGCAATTTCAGCTAATTTCATATTATTTTGGATGCCCTACGTTGTTCATTCCCTGAAATGGCAAGGGGAAAATTACTACTACCTGAACAGATATCTGAGTTCCTCGGTATATATACTACAGCAATTTGGCTTTATGTTGCAAATTCTCAGTGTGTGCACCAATACTTGTATCTATACACTGACACAGAGGAAATTCAGAAAAGAGCTGAAGAATGGAATGAAGTATGTGTTTACATTAAATGGCCATCTGTGTAGATAACGCCCACTCCAATTGCAATTCGCCGAAGTTTTTGAATAGAACAGTTTAGAATATCAGTAGGTATTTGTCATGGATTGAAGCAATCATATGCCTAGTCATCCAGTAATGAATAAACTCCAAACTATCGCAGAGATTTGACAATTAATCTGCAGACGTTACCGCAGCATAAAAGCCAATAGGCTCCGGGACAGACTCATTCACCAGGCCATTAAACTGATTAGCTCAGGCAGATTTAAGTGTTTTGCTATGTTACACTGCCGGTTCTATTTATATAAATTATTATAAATTATTAGCATTTACATTGCACATTTAGACGGAGAAGTAACTTAAATATTTTTATTCATCATGTATGTGAAGGATGTAGGAAAGAAAGTCAGTTCAATCGCAAGGGGAGGAATGACGTCCGGACTTTTCGGGTTCGATGTTTCAAAATGCTCATAGTCAGGTAAAAGAGAGTAAAGGGAAAGCCCTTTAAAAACAGGGAAATTGTGATCGTATCACAGCTGCGGAAAGGGAGGATACTGTCTTTCAGATGACTGTGAGTGGAACTCTAAAGTAAGAATGGAAGAAACACTCGTTTGAGAGTATTCTGTACAGAGCTCCCATCACTAAAACGAAAACAACACCCAGAGACCGTGACAGATGGGGGCATAACTTTTGCACAGGTGATAAATTAACACGGCTTCACTAATATTCATCGGCAATTCCTCCTTTTAAAATGATTAGATTTAAGAGAATTTCTCAGGTGTCTCTAGAAAGGAGACCTGGCACTAGTAGCGGGCAGGCGGACGAGTGAACAGTCCAGTTGGTGCTGATAATAGGAAGTGAATTGAGTCAGGTATCTGATCTCTCCGCGTGTCAGAATTCAGCTACACTGGGATAGGAGCAGACAGTATAGAATGTATTTAATTGATACTGTTTGGTAGGAACGTGGGAGTCGAATTCAGGATGCGATTTGTTCTTTCCAATGCACAAGAGAAATATGGAGATTGTCAATGGAGCACTTGACTGGGGTTCAGCATTGGCGTCTTTTCTTGAGGCGGGAATCGGATAGCCCCGTAAAGTAACCCTGATTAATAAAAGGTATGGAACACCTCTTCAAGGAGAAGACATAAATATACTTAAGGTTTTGGAAGAAAGGATCAGGCAGGGCAATGGAAAGTTACAATGTAGCCAGGTGGGATTTAACAATGGACTTAGAAGTATAAATAAAGGGGGCCTGAGAAGGCATGGGAGAGCCGCATTAGGGTAAGTGAAAGATAGGAGAATGAAGAGAGAGAGAGAGTTGGAGAGATCAGAGAAAAAAGAGGAAGCATGAGTCTGGAGTGCAAGGAGGCAGTAAAAGTCATTTTATGGTGCTTTGTTTCGGTATTCACCAGTGAGGGAAACCTTGATGAATGTGGATACAGCGGAAAAAGGCAGGTGTGTTGCAGCATGCAGGTGTTTATAATTACGAGCTAGAAGCTGGGATTACAGGAATATAATCCATTTCCCGGTGCTAGAAGGTATGCAATCCAGGTAATTGGAGAAAGCGAGCAGAGATATTGTTGCGCTTTTGGACATGACATTTCCGTCATCACTGGCCACAGGAGTAGTACGGGAAGTTTGGAGAATTTCAAATGTTATTTCTTTGTACAAGAAATGTAATAGGGATGGTCTTGAGAATTACAGGCCAATGAGTCTTCGGTCAGTAGTGGGCAAGGAACTGGAGAGGCTTCTTAGAGACGGAATTAACGGAAAAACGTATTCTGCTTGGGGAAAGTCCCTATGGCTTTGTGTCCCTTATGAGCCAGAATAAATCATATTAAAAAGTGAAAAAACAGGCAGATGAAGGCGAAGAGTCAATGTGGGATATATTACTTTTTGGGACGTATTAGACTGGGTTCCCGATGATGCACACTTTCCGAAAGGCAGCTGGCCTGGGATCTAGTGAAACCTGGCTGCATAGATTCAGAACTGTCGAACAAATGAGAGGCCCATCAGTTCGTGGATGGAGTGTATACTGCCTGGTGGACAGTGGCTAGTGATGATCCGCAAGGATGGTGTAATCTATTTTACACTTTACGACTATATCTAGAGTATGCTGTTATAGTGTTCTGAGAGACATTAATTTGATCATTCTGCAGGATTTGGATAATTTACTAATTTGGGGCTGAGTTTGAAATCAAAGCACTGAATCCGGACTGAAACTGCACGCTATCTAAACTGGAATCACGTTTAATTATTACTGGGTAGATACTACAATTGCATCAAAACATATTTTTTTCCAATGGAACCCTGCAACTCAAAATCAGCATTCCAAAATATTCAGCAGCATCACTTGATGCTTCCCAAGTGAGCCAGCCTCACGAAAGCGAACTTCAAATTCCCAATTCTAATACACACAAATGTGTCTTAAATCAATTTACATTTGAACAGCGGGATTATCGTACCCGGAACAGATACGCTCATATCTCGATCCATTTAACTGTCTTTTCTCATGCCCAGTGTGGAATCCGTTTCTCCCTTTGAATCAAATCTAAAGCAAACCGACACAAGAATGCAATCAAAATACGTAGGTAAGGCAAAACAAAAATCTTAGCCAACGTTTGTTCCTGCAAAATCGTTGCTGAAAACTGGCGTATATAGAATAAGCAGTTAATTCCAAGAATGAAAATCCTTCTCAAATATTCTAAAGAACAAAGGGAAATCAGATGTGGCGATGGTGGCTCTCATACATAAACTTTAGACAATTTTGGAAAAAGAAGCAGTCTCTGATATTCAAATATTCCTGCAAATTTACTTCAAACAATGAAGCGTACATTTGAATGTACCATTTGAATGAATAGGTTTAGGCACTGTACTCGGAAAATTGCTCCACCAAAATCCAGTCCGATACTACCGCCTTCATTGTTTTACTGATGGAGTGAAGGTATATTCCTTTTATGCGTTACCTCCCTTATAATCTCACACATGCACACACTATAACTGTTCACTACGTCTCAAGACCTCGTTGTGTGCAAGGACAGAGGGATCAAACAATATTAAATGCATTCCAGATTCCTCTGTGCTGCGAGGAAATCCTTTCGAGTCTAAAACAAATGGACGCTGGAAGTTATGTACTGTCCGCAAATTATTAGAAACATATCTAGAAGATGACGTCGCGATGTCACCAAATCTCCAACGACTTAAACGTTTTCTCACTCCCAATGACTGACCAAAGTTAGGATTGCGATTAAATGAGCAAATTGTTGTATATTATCAGCCTTCATAATTCCCATCACCACCGTTGATGTAACATATTCGTACACTGCACTTGTAGCCTGGCCACAAGCTTCCACCCCCCCCCCCCCATCCGGAAAGATGGTCATTACTGCCTTAAAGATGGAGTGAAGGTATTTTCCTTTAGTATGTTACCTCCCTTATAATCGAAGGGAGGAGTTTAGGATGATAGCGCCTAACGAACAGTCTTTTGCTTGCATCTCCTGATTCGACTCTATTTCTATCTTTAATATCTTTCTTCTTCCTTTTCTGAGTTCATTTGAAGATTGTGGCCTGGAGTTACAGGACATAGAAACATATGAAACCATGAAAGGAATGGATAAGATAGAGGCAGAAAAGTTGTTTCCACTGGTAGATGAAACCAGAACTAGGAGACACACCCTCAAGATGTAGAATGTAGATCTTGGCCAGAGATAAGGAGGACGTGTTTTCCCAGAGAGCAGTGAATCAGTAGAATTCTGTGCGCAATGAAGCACTTCAGACTACCCCAGGAAATATATTTAAGACCAGGTCGGATAGATATTTGCAAAATAGGGGAACTAAGGGTTAAGGGGGAAAAACAGGTCGGTGGTGTGTGTCCATGGTCAGATTGGCCATGAACTTATTAAATGGCGGAACGGGCTCGATGAGCCGAATGTCCTATCCCTGTCCCTATAAGTTCTTCTGTTTTTATGCTTGCCTCTCGCATGGTTGCGTTTGGTTAGCACGGCTAGCGGTATCCTCTGCTAACATCCAAAAGTAACTTAACGGATTCTTTAATTCTTCACTTAGTCCTCAATCCTTGTATTTTCGGAAAAGTCGAATGTTACAAATATAATTCTGACGCTTCATTAAGCAGCTATGTGCTGTGGTCTTTCGATATGTTCGCATAGGAACATATGCACCTTGACATTACCCTGCTCTCTAGTCATCAGTTGCCTCTAATAGCTCACTATGATTATCCGCGGGTAGTAATGTCCCAATATCATGATCAATATTTCTCAGATTCTGAGGTAAAAAGGATGTAGTGCATGTAACATTATTCATTCAGATTCCTGCCCATTTCTCTCTGGTCGCAAATGCGGAAGGGGTTCGGATTAGTGACAATAGTACTAGGTTCTTTGGTTGTATGCTGGCAGGAGATGTTTGGAAATAGGCTGTCTTTCATCGCCCCAACCATACGGAACTGCGTCGCTGCGTCCACCACTGACCTCCTGTTTCAAATGCAGACCTGCTTATTATTATCTCTGTGAATGGGGATGTTGGCCCAGCAGATTTATTATCGGCTGCAGAGACTTCATTTGATCTTCAGTTTTACGTTCCTTTTCTGGTAATAAGTTCGTTATTACACTTAAAATGAGTGTAAATCAGTACATATTTTACTCATCCTTCCACTTCGCTGTAAACCTTATTGCTTCTTATCACTCACTCTTTTCTTCCACAAACACTCTAAAGCTGATTCAAATGCATTATTTCCACGGTCCTTGCACCCACCTTCCTCACAAATATGTAAACTTCTAATTAATGTTTACAACTTCTCTTCAAGACGGTGCATAACATACTGGCAAACATTATTGCTTCACTAATCAGTCCCGCTGTAATTTAGCTTGCTGCTGCAATTCTATCCAATTCTCAGTTAAACATCCTTTTGCTCCGGCTTCGTTTCAGTTCCTTGCCTCACATCATTCCATGGGTAATCATCGAGGTCTTTATCACAGGGTTTTTATTTTCTTTCATACATCAATGACCAGCGATATCTCCACACTGAGGAGAATTCCACATTACCGTGTAACAAACAGGATAGAATTCTGAGTACGGAAGTTGTTGAACTTTTCGGAGCAAGATATTATTTCATTGTTTCATCATTTCATTCTAGAAGTTTTGTTGGGGATTATGGTAATATAATATATATTCTTTTCTTTTACCTTAATTTTATTCAGAATGAAAGAAAAACAAGATTTACACAGTGCAACACACAGATACATCTCAACATAAAGTGTGTACATTAATATATTGTAATAAAATTGATCAAAATATTATAGCACATCACATAAAGGTATACCACGCCGTAATCAAAAATCTAAAGATAGGTTATACATCATAAAATAATTTTTATATAAAAAGTCAACACCCTATCAACTACCAAAGAAAAAAGCTGAAGGATGATAATTGATAATTAGAAAAATAACATATTTACTTAAGAAGACAAGATAGAAATATACATAAAAGTCTGTGCACTGTTGAGCTTTCTAAATCGGAGAAGTAATTTAGGAAAGGTCCCCAGATATCATAAAAAGGATTGTTTCGAATGTAAGACTGAGCAGCGGATCTTCTCTAAATTTAAAAAAGGCATAGTATCACGGAGCCATTGAAGATGTCTAGGAGGGATAGACTCGTTCCATTTAAGCAAGATTGCTCCACTTGCTAAAAGAGAGGTAAAAAAATAAAACCTGTAAGTAAGGAGTATTTAAAGTTATATCTTCATTTGCAATAATACCAAACAAGGAGGTAATGGGATTTGGGTCACATTGGACTCTAAAAAGTTGTGAGGTTTGGAAGACTTCCCGCCAAAACTTTTCAATTTTAGGACAAAACCAAAACATATGAATTAAAGAGGCATCAGCAGAGTTGCATTTATTACAAAGTGGAGAAACGTTCGGATAAAAACTGGACAGCTTCTGTTTAGGAATGTAAGCTCTATGAACAACTTTAAATTGTAGAAAGGAATGAGGAGCACAGAAAGATGATTTATTAACCTGTTTAGGAATTTTATTCCGTCTTTCATCCGAAATCTGACAATTTAGGTCATCCACCCAAGCTTTTTTTTAAATTTTATCTAAAAAGTCTTGTCTAAAATCAATCAACAAGTTATACATAGCGGTAACAGAGCCATTAACAAAAGTTTTTTTTTTTAATTTAAAAGATCGTCCAGTAAATTGTTATCAGGACCTATAGGAAAGTATTTAATTGAGAACGTAAGAAATCTCTAATTTGAAGGTATCTGTAAAAATGTGTCTTTGGCAGTGCGAATTTAGTTGGCAATTGGTCAAATGAAGCAACAGACCCTGAGATAAACAGGTCCCAAAAACACTTAATACCTAGTTCATCCGAATCCTTAAAGACTTTGTCGGACATGGAAGGGATAAAAAAATAATTAAGGAGAATGGGAGGTGATAATGGAAAATACACTAAACCAAAAAAATTTCTAAATTGAGACCAGATCCTTAAACTTTGCTTGCAATTATATTATCTGTTGTTTTATTTACAGTAAATGAAGAGTATGATCCAAGAAGAGAAACAATAGAGGTATTTTTTACAGCATTAACTTCTAAGGAGACCCATGATGGGCTATCTTAACGATAAATATAATAGCAGCAAAAAGTAATATTCCTTATATTGGCAGCCCAATATTGGGTAGGACTAATCCACCCATCTCTTTATTTTTTTGTAGGTAAACTTTACTTAAACGAGCTTGTTTATCATTCCAAAGATGTTTAAATTGAATCTGAAGAATCATAGTAGGTCTTAGGAATAAGAATAGGTACTGCCTGAAAAAGATATAAAAATTTAGGAAGAATCTTCATTGTAATCGAATAAAAGAAATAGAAGACCATTTAGAAAGAGTCTTTTTTACATAAATCAATAAAGAGTTTAAGTTTTCTTTAAATAAATTCTTTAGTTTTTAGTAATTGTTACACCTAGATATGTAAATTGACTTGTAACAACTTGGAACGGAAATTTGGCATTTGATGCCACTAGGTCATTTAAAGGAAATAGCTCACTTTTATGTAAATTCAGCTTATATCCTGAAAAATAACTAAACTGGGAAATTAAAGAAAGAACCGAAGCTAAAGAAGTTTCAGTGCTAGAGATAAAAAGTAAAATATTATCTGCGTATAACGAAATTTTATGAGTCATACCTTACCTTGGCATACCAGAAATGCCCTGAGATTCTCGAAATGCTATTGCTAAAGGTTCTATAGCTAAAGCAGAAACTAAGGTACTAAGAGTGCAACCTTGTCTAGTTCCCCACTGTAATTTAAAGGACTTAGAAAGTTGAGAGTTAGTAATAACCTGACAGTAGGAGACAAGTGAATTAATTGAACCCAAAGAATAAAATTAGGCCCAAAATTAAACTTTTCTAAGGTCTTAGAAAGATTTTTCCACAAGATCCTATCGAAGGCTTTTTCTGCATCTAAGGAGAGTATACACTCTGATATTTTGTTGGATGGTGAATATATCACATTCAATAACCGACGTATATTAAAATGTGAGTAACGATTTCTAATAAATCCTGTCTGGTCATGGTAAATATTTTCAAGTCTTCGAGCTAAGATTTTGGATACAATTTTTGCATCAACATTTAATAAAGAAATCGGTCTGTATGAAAAACATTCAGCTGGATTTGTACTTTTTAAGAATAAGAGGAATAAATGCTTCATAAAAAGATTGATGGAATTTACCTAATTTAAAGGTCTCTGATAAAACAGAGGATAAATAAGGTGTAAGTAATGTAGTGAAAGTTTTATAAAACTCTCCAGGAAAGCCATCAGGTCCTGGGGTCTTACCTGAATGTAAAGCACGTCAAGCCTCAGCCACTTCTTCATTGGAAATAGGCTGATCTAACTGTGTTACGCTGTCAGCAGACAATGTAAGAATGTTGATATTACTGAAAAAAAAGCATTCATATAGATATCATCTGAAGAAAAGTCAGACTGATACAACTTAAGGTAAAAGTCTTTAAATACGTTGTTAATTTCAGAATGGTCGGATATCAGTGCCATTATCTTTAGAAAATTCTGTGATTTGACGATTAACTGTAAAAGATTATAAGCGATTGGCTAATAAACTACCTGTTCTATCCCCGTGAATGTAAAATTGAGTTTTATCTCTCAACAGCTGTCATTCAATTGGTTAAGTCAGCAGAAGAGTATACTTGGATTGGATTTCAATCCGCTTATTATATATACTTGGATCTGGAGATAGGGCATACTTTCGATCAAGATCTTTTAATATCGCTGCTAGGTCAGACCTTTCTTTGTCAGCTTTTTTGCTTTATATAGGTATAGTAAGAGATAATTTCTCCACGACTATATGCTTTAATTGTATCCAAGACTGTAGTACCAGCAGTACCTCCTTTAAAATTTTCTTTTAAGAAAAAAGTAATATGGTTATCCAAAAACTTTAGAAAAATTTTATCAGATAACAATGATAAGTTAAAACGCCAACTTCTATTTGGTACAGAGTAAACAGTGATCTGAAAGCCAGAAGCACAGGTGCATGATCAAACAAAGCAATCTCCTTATAATCACAGGATCGTACCAATGGAAGCAAGTTTCCATCTATAACAAAGTAGTCAATCCGAGAGTACATATAATGAATCTGAGGGAAATATGACTATTCCTTTTCTTGGGGGTGTAAAAAAACGCCACACGTCGAGAATAGCACATTGAAATAGAAAAGATTTAAAAAGTAGGACTGATTTTTCAGTTTTATAAACAGAGTAAATCAACAAGGTTTTATGAAAGTACTCTGCAACGATTTATTTCATTAGAATAGGAGTATTCGTCCCCAGAAGAATTGAGGGTTCCTCCCTCTCGACCGGATCAGGCACACCAACACTGACGTATCAAGGACCTTACCTACTCCCACATTTGCCCCCGAAAACTGCAAATCAATGACAATTAACCATCGTACCAGATCTCTAGCGTCAATGGTCAATGCCTCAAATACAGGTTGTAACACGAGTGGTACAGCAGAGCAACCTGAGAGCCGGTGTCAAGTATGGTTCTAGCAAAAATACTCACTTCCGTAGCGACACACCGGAGCTTGGCCCACTGAGCTTTTAGGAATAGATTTGTTTTTGTTTCAGGGTGTGCCTTGATTTATTGCTAGTAACGTGCTCCCACCGAGACGCCAGGCCTCACCGATATTTCCGCATAGGTACCCTGCACTCGCTCTCCAAGTGGTTTCCCGTCCTTTACAGTACTGCCTGACGTGTCCCTCTTCACCACAGTTATAACAGACAATATCAGTCGCTCCTTTTCTCACGCGACAACATTCACTTGAGACCTTATCGTGCGGAAAATGTTACAGCTATATAGAACCCTGATCAGACCCCACTTGGAGTACTGTGCTCAATTCAGGTCGCCTCACACAGAAGGTGCGCAGGGGAGATTTACAAGGACGTTTCCCGCATTGGGGAGCATGCCTTATGAGAATAGTCTCAGTGAATTCGGCCTTTTCTCCTTAGAACCACGGAGGATGATAATTGACATGAAAAGGTGTATAAGATGATGAAAGGCATTGATCGTGTGGATAGTGAGAGGCTTTTCCCTGGGCTAATAAAGCTAAAACGAGAGGGCACGGTTTTCTTGGAGAGAGAGGCGAATGCGTGGAATGTGCTGCCGGCGATGGTTGTGGAGGTGGTTACGATAGGGTCTTTCAAGAGACTTTTGGATATGTACATGAAGCTTTGAAAAATAGAGGGCTATAGGTAATTCTCGGTAATTTCTGAACTAATTAGATGTTCGGCACAGCATTGTGGCCTACATTGCGCTGTAGGTTTTCAACGTTTCTGTTTTTCTAACCCAGCATGAGGATCTTGTGTAATTTCCTACGCTGTTACAAATTAGTACTACGAAATCACAGACTGCATCCTTCATACGATTAAAGAAATTACATTTATGAATCTTAACTTAAGGATGAGTAAAGAAAAATAGCAAAGGATAAGGGCCCGCCGTAATTCAGCAAAGAATTATGCACAACTTAGAACTCACCTTGAACTTCTCGTCACTGATGAACTAGGCCCTCAGTCAGCGTGAAAGCTCACACCACCTTCCGAACGTTACTCGTAATATATGTCGAACAATTGCGTTCCCAGCGGATCGAGTCCTATGACTGATTCCTTCTAGCGCCTACTCCCTTCGTCTGCCGCCGAACAAAATCCCCAAGACCAACCTCAGTGCTACTCATGCAAAAACTTCCCCACCCCCCCCCCCCCCAGTTGTTCGACATCATATTTGAAGGCACACGTTCCACATTATCATTCTTATGATAATTTCACTCCGTTCTTATGGACCAGATAATTGAAAATCCTACAGCATAGCAGTAAAGATTTGAAACAGGGCATAACATAATAAAAAAGTATCTCCCCCCCCCATTAGATTGCTGAGTTTTAAAGCCATGCTTAAAGTTAGGAATGAACTCCAAATGCTCCGACTGTGACTAAGTCGTTGAAGAAATTACAGGGTTTAGTGGATTTGAACAGCTTTTCTCAAACGGACATTTACTTGGAGACCCAAACTCAAACCACAGCTGGAGTTTATACTCTTCAGGGCAATGGTAACATTAAGTGATTCAGTACGATTTCATAAGCTATAATTAATTAATTTACTTTAATGTGTGTGTCTGACAATTGGTTTCTTGGAAGTATATATTTACAGTAGAATCACATTTAATCGATAAGCCACCACAAATGTTCAGGCGTCTTTGTTGAGACAGACAAACTCACACAAATGGTTAAAAAAACTAATTCATTGATTTAACCACATTCTATCACCACGGGAATTCCTTCTCTGAAGTAATAGGTTTGCAAATAATTTAAGAATCTTCGTTTTAAACTCTTTGGAAATCTGTCCCTTTGGATTACCCAAATGTTAATTAAAACCCCCATGCATGTGCTGTCTCATCTTTTCATTTCGGGAGATCATCTGTAGCACAGGGGACACATCACTGGAGAGAAAATGCCTGCAATGTTGAACAGGTACTTGAACGTGGAGAAAATATTGTTCGTGTTTATTGCCGTCATTGGAGTTCCTGGTAAGTAGCTGCAACAATTCCTGTTTTGATATTTCTGTGTATTAACCGGTTTGATCCTCTATATGGGCAAATCATTGAACAAATGTCGGTCAGAGATATCGATCCTGTAAATTCAATATCCTGATTTTACATGATTAATGAAAATGAAATTAACCCCCTGTCTCTCCTCTAACTCATGGGAGCGACTCGATCGTTTCCCTACCTTTAATAACAGGAAGCAATGTTTGTGACAAGTAGATCTCAGGAAAGGTATGACAGGGAAGGTGTGGATTCTGTGTTAACTGCTTCTGAGTTATTGATCAGAATGAACCCCTGTTGGTGTGTTTCACGTCTCCGTGTGATGACTGTCACTGTCAGATTCCACCGTTTGTTGGTCAATAATTGCGTCTGTTCACATGAACCACTGCAAAGGATCAGCTACCGTGTGTTATTGAATTGAACTGCGCTGGATAATTAAACCAGTATAACAGAGGCACTCAGCCTCTGATTACTGTTGTCCCCACTATCGCTCTGAGATCCGCCGAAAATTGAGGTACTGCTTCGTTCTGAAGAACGGTCTCTGCATGAAACGATGAGTACTTGTTGATTTCCATGAATCCTCCTGGACCTGATGATGTCCTTCATTATTCCGAATGTGTTGTTTCCCTCTTTATCCATTCTCGGCCCCAGCAGATGCTGAGATTGCAGAGCCCAGGTCGGTCACGATAAATTCAATAAAACTGTTCCCATCAGCGGCAGGAATCGGAATTGCACCCTTCGTTGCATTTCCCGCAGAACGCATTTATCCCTGTCAATTACCCACTTATCTTAACTCCACAAGGAAGAAGGCCGTTCACTGAGAGGGTGTCTGGTGAATTTTACTAGATTTGCAGCCGTTCACCGACTCTAGACTCCTGAACTGTAGTTGAAATCGGATCTTGTGTTACTTACGGGAAAATGTGTTCAGTAAACTGCCGTGTTAGTTTTCTTCTCTTTCTTGCTGTCCTACACACACATACACACACACACACACACACACACACACACACACACACACACAACACACACACATACACACACACACACACACACACACACACACACACACACACACACACACACACACACACACACACATACTCTCTGACTCATCTCTTTTCAGTGAATGTAGTGGCGATTGTGATCCTGTCCCGGGGAAAGTGCGGCCTCTCTACCTGCACCACTCGCTACCTGGTGGCCATGGCAGCGGCGGATCTACTGACCATTATCACCAAGGTGATTATGTATCGAATAAGTTGGCATTATTTCCCGTGGAGTTTTCTGCGCATCACCCCTGTATGCAGTGTCATCGATGTTCTGACGTACACATCCACCACTGTTCAGTCTGGTTTACCGTTATTTTCACATTTGATCGATTTGTCGCCATTTGCTGCCAGAAACTGAAAACAAAATATTGCACCGGGAAAACTGCGGCTGTGGCTATAACAACAACAGGCGTACTGACCTGTCTGAGAAACGTTCCCCGGTTCTTCGTGCGGGAACCATGGGTAATCATCGACAACGTACCGTGGGGTTGTGTAACTATGGGCAATTATTTCACCGACTCTGGATGGGTAGTTTATGATTAGATCGATATGGTTTTAACCCCCTTCCTCCCTTTCGCTGTAATCCTGCTGCTCAATACTCTGACAGTTCGGTACATTTTAGGAGCCAGCCGGATTCGTAAAGGTCTGAAGGGTCAGAACAAGAGGGAAAACCGGAGTGACCAGGAGATGGAGAGCAGGAAGAGGTCTATAGTTTTACTTTTCACCCTCTCCGGCAGCTTCATCCTCCTGTGGATCACGCGCATGGCAAACGTTATGTATTACCAGGTTTCTGGAAAAGGACTCGATTTCAGAGATTCTGAATGGATCTTTCACTAGGTGGCGTACTTGCTGAGGGATTTCAGCTGCTGCACCAACACATTTATCTATGCAGTGACTCAGTCGAAATTCAGGGAGCAGGTTATCGGCGCGGTGAAATATCCGGTCACATCGTTGCCTCCCAATCATTAACAAAGACGCATCCTGAGCTGAAGCCAAAGGGATCAACAGTGTCCTTAATCCGGACTCTAGCTCCACGCGTGCCAACATAATTCCTTCCCTTCTTGCTTCAGCCCATCTTCCATAAACCCAACTGTTTTGTGTATTCTGAGGAGGTATCTTTCATTATGCATATTATCCCACAATCAATTCCATGAACTCATACTTCTTAACACTACAAAACTCCTCAGATTCCCATTTCCGAAGTGGCAGTTCACATTTGTATATGCCTTGCTTCAAACGAAATTCAGGGAGCAGGTTAGCAGCGCGGTAAAATATCTATTCATCTCAGTGCTTCAATTCAATAATAAGGGGACGTCCTGAACACAAGTGTCTCCAGTCCAGACTCCAGTTCACATTCACCTTCTGATCCCCCAGGTGTTCTCCCCGGGCAAATTGTCCTACCGATCAGTATCTTCGGGACATTAGAATATGGAGGAGGTGTGGAGCAGGTTTTAGTGTAAAGCGAGTCAGTACCTCATTGACCCAGCAAGATGTCAGTCGTGGAACTATCTGAAATACCAACCACTCATTTGACTATGGATATGACCATCCATACCCATTCGCACTCGCCAACCTCAACGTCTGACGTTCCCAGTGCAAGGCCGAGGGTATCTGATCCTCGATAACTGCGAATCACACCAGTCCACGCACCCCCTTTAAATAACTGGGTAATGTGAAGTAACAGCTAGGCTTGGATAAATGGCGGTTGACCCCAACTGGACTGGAATGCATTGAAGAGAATTGGAATTTAAAGCCTTACGACTTCCTTCTTCAGATGAAAGCTAAATTACTTCTACAGCACAATAGATAGTAAACAATGTAACCCATTGTTACATTGTTACTTACCAAACCCTAACACAGGCACAAACAGTGACATTGCTTCCCAAACAGTAAACCTCACGCGCTGTTCCTCAGGCGCTACATAGGCCAACTTCTCTGGGAGTTTCCTAACTCTCTGAGACCTCCCTACCCCGTATTGGACAGTTCCTCTTTCGTATGCCTTATCTTACACGGGGGTGACAAGGGTTCCGCGACCACTTTTACAGCAAAAAAAAATGCATGCAAAATAACATGAATTTTATAGCCAAACTTCTGTAATTAAACACAAAAAGAAACAAGGAAATTGATTTACAGATTAGTTTTTGCTGAATTCCCTGCAATTGTTTAGCAAAGGGCTTGACATATCTTGTTCACAGTTGAAGTGGGCGGGAGCTGGGGAATGGCTTTGATTTGATTCCGAATGAGCAGGTGACTCTGTGCTGGGACGTTTAAGGTGAAACTAGTCTTGCCCCGGGCAGGACGGGACCTGCCGGGCGGAGCTTCGAATCTCGCAGAGCGTGGGCGGCTCGAATTCACAGCCTGGGACTTGCAGACTTTAACGAGAGGACGTCCGTCCCACGTTTGGGGTCGAGCAAGCTTTCCCGACCGATTAGATGCGATGGACCCTTACCATTATCCGTGGGCGCCAGGTTGGGGACTGCTGGGATTGAATAATAAGGAGAGAACTTGTGAGATCGGCCCAGAAATCAACTGAGAAGATAAATGTGGACGTGAGGTAAGGTTAACGCAGCTTTTTATATTTCTGCATGTGTTTCACCTTGTTCCCCTCAGGGATTCCCCTGTTCGTTGTGCTCCTCCTCCTCAGCCCACGGTACGACCCGCTCCGGTCGAAGATAAGAAATAAGAACACAGGTAATAGGAGCAGAAGTCGGCCATCTGCCCCGTCGAACCGGCTCTGCCATTCAGTAAGGTCATGGCTGATCTGACCATGAACTCATCTCCACCTGCCTGCCTTTTCCGCATCACCCTGAATTCCCCTAGTATGCAGAAATCTATCAAAACCTTGTCTAAAATATATTTACTGAGGTATGCTCAACTGCTTTATTGGCGGAGAATTGCACAGACTCTCCACTCTCTGGGAAAGAAGATCTCCGTCCTAAATTTACTCCCCGAATCTTGAGACTATGCACCCTCGTTCCAGTCTTTCCTACCACTGGGGGGAAAAAAAAACTTTCCTGCCTCTATGTTTCCATCCTTTTCATATTTTTATATGTACCTATCAGATCTCATCTCAATCTTCTGAATTCCAGCGAGTACAGTACCAGGTGAATCAATAGTTCCCCGTAGTCAAACCAGCCCCCCCCCCCCCTCCCCATCTCACGAATCAACCCGGTGAACCTCCTCTGCAGCGCTACCAAAGCCAGACCCGACAGCTGTGTCAGGTGGGTGGCACCATGGCTGCGGTGTCCACCTCTTCCCCAGGCCGAGGATGTCGGTAGCAGGCTGCCCCGCTCCACGCGCATAATGAACAGCAAGGATCGGCAGAGATCCATAAAGTTTGGCATCGGCAGCGTCGCAGGAGTTGTCAGTCAGCGTTGAAATCAACTTAGGAACTGCAGCTCCGGAGTTTTCCCTCTGTGTTTACGATTGAATCCTTTCTCAGGAGCAGATTCAGCCATAAGGTAGCGGAGGTTTGAGAGCAGAGAATTCCTTCCAGACGAACTGTCAACCGCGGCTGACGAGCCATATCTGCCCGAAACGGCAATTATTATGACTTTTGCCTCGTCTCCTGTCAGTAGAAACTGTTCCGTCGGGGTCAGTAGCTAAGCCACACATGCAGGCCAGGAGCCGGACTTGGTTGTCAGAGGCTATTTGAGGTGAACGCCATTGGGAGCATTTAATAGGCAGAGGGACCTTGTTCCCATTAACACCCTTGGCTGTAACAACCAGGAGGAATCAGGGCAGTGCACGGAACAGGAAAAAAAGAAAAAAAAAGATTATAAACCCTCAGCATTTTGGGCACCAACTCTAACGGTACTAATTCACTCTGGGATTCGATATCACATAAATATTATCTCTGTATCGATTTTGCTGCCATTCCGTGGAGAAGGAATGGTTAAATAATATATTAAACCAAGTTCCTTCAGTATTGATTGACAGCAAGCTACCGAGCCGTCTGCTCCGATTGCAGCAGAGAGGCCGCTCCCTCTCCTGCGGAATGTGTGTGTTGGAATTCGCCCTGCGGGCAGGCAGCTGCTTGCACAGAGATTCTGTGCACCGCCCAAGACAGCCAAAGGCCCCTCAGCTGTTTGGCTGCATGAACCGATTCGGAAAATATATCGAACAAGTGATAGAAATTTTAAGTGGGATCTCGGCGAGAATACTGCCGCTTCTGATGTTTGTTTCACGGTATTCATTCACACAGCATTTTTGTTAAAGTGACTTTGTTTTGGAGTCAGGGATCCAGGAGTCACCGGCTCTCTTCTGCCGGCGATATTATGTGTTCGGCCGCTGTTTTTGTTCTGAAATCATTGGCACGGTTAGGATTTCCCATTGGTGTATCCAAGATCAAAGCTGCATTGTGGTGTGTCGGGGAGGTTTTAAAATCATCCCGGTGAGAGAGTAGGAACACAAGTTGTTTGTTGTCTTTGAATGACCGCGTGCAAACCACGAAAAGCTTTAGAAACAATTAAATTTACAAACAAGAGAAAATCTGCCCCACCTCCTTTTTCCCGTGGCCCTCTGTCTCTTTCATTATTCAACCTCCCAGCATCTGTACTTCATCCCTCCCTCTTCAGGATTCACCTATCATCTGGATTTTCTCTCCTTCCTCACTCCTCCTCCAATTTATAAATCTACTCCTCAGATTTTTTTTTCTCTCCGAAGGGTCTCGCCCGATATGTCGACTGTATTTTTTCCCACAGTTGCTGGCTGGCCTGCAGAGTTCCTCCAGCATTTTGTATGTGAAACAATATACCCGTCAGTTTAGTGCTTTGGTGAACCCCTTTGGTCGCATCCACTAAAGGAAAGATACATTTCTTATCAGAAACGCGAGAAAATCTGCAGATGCTGGAAATCCGCATGCAGCACGCACAAATTGCAGTCGGAACTCAGGAGGCCAGGCATCACCTATGGAATTTGTAAACAGTTAGCGATTCGGCCCGAAAACTTTCATCAGACTAATTTTCTTATGTCTGCTCGCCTTCGTAACTTTTTGCTCAAATTTAAAACATGTATTCCTTTGGAAAACAGGAGGATAGATATTAGCCCGTTGATAATACATACCACGAATGACACAACAGGTGTCATAAGGAAATAGATTCCAAAAGCATTAGAAATCTAAATAAGCGAGAAAGAGATGATAAAATTTACAACTGTAAGATCAGAAGTACAGAACTCGACTCCTGAGAGCTGATAAACCCCAGGGACCTAATGGTAATCAGTCCACGGATGTCGTGGAAATGCCTTTTATTTGAAAACTCACTCGATCACGTGCCTAGGTCCCGGATGCTTTCCTTGGCTGCGTAAATCCAGGGAAGACACACTTTGGTCCCGCCAGACCTGGGAGACTGATGCAGCGCACCCACCCCAAACCCGCTTTATGTGAATGCTGTGTAATTTGCTACCCTGTTACAGCTCAATGCCCAGAAATATCAGACAGCACACTGAATACGATCAAAGAAATTATATTTGTGAATATTAACTGAAAGATTAGTAAAGATAAGAAAGATTAAAAAAAACAAAGGTCCCCTTATAATTCAACAGTCAATGTGCACAAGTTGGAGCTCAGTTCATTGATCCTCCGTCGATTTTCGGCACCTGTCTCTATCTAATTACAATTTCCCCAATGTGTCCAGTCCTACCACCGCTTCTCTCCAGCGTCTTCCCTCTTCAACTCCCTCAAAACAAAGGAGAGAGCTCACTTTCCAAAGCACCTGTTATTTTTCCCCATAACTCAAACACTGCTTCTACAGAGAGAACATTACGTTGGCGGTGAAACTTTTCCCAGGGTGTTACATTGTGGAGAGGGAATCTGGACCATAGCCCTTCACAGATCCACGCGCCTATCTATAAGTCCACAAGACACAGCAGCAGAATTTGGCCATCTGGCCCCATCAACTCTGCTCTCGAATTCAATCCTGGCTGATTTTTCCCCCCTCTGCCTCAGCCCCGACTCCACGGCCTTCCCCCCTTAACCTGTGAACAAGGAGAAGGAGATAAGTTTGTAGCCTAAGGTAGAAGGAGATCAGTTATACGGCTCTCGTTACATGCACATGCAGTACAACTCTTTGAGTGGTAGTGCAGAATGATTGAATTAAATAACCCATCTCTTTCTATTGTCACCTACCCAGTGACCGGGTTAAAGAACCAGCAGAAATGGAAAACACTTTGGGGTCTGGTATTGCTATAAACTAATAGTGTTTATTAGTGAATTACTCAATACAGTAATATAAATGCAAATATATCACACAGGTTAGCAATGATACAGATATAGATATATATATGTATGTGTGGAAATAGGAACAAAACTAGGCTCTTTCAAACCTAGGGGTAATTGGATACAGTCTTACAATGATGAAGAGAGTTCAGTTCAGTTCGTGGCATTTAGCTGAGTAACGTTTGAGAGAGAGAGAGAGAGGTGATGCCGTCGATCTTCCCGTTGTCTTCTGAAGTCCTGTTGTGATCACCGACTATGACCATGATAGGTACGACCGTTATCACCTAGGCAAGGGTGGGCACACAAATAATTCAAATAATTCCCCACCATTTGCACCTTTTCGCACTGTGAACCCCTGATCGATTTCCCCCAATTGATCCTCCAAAACCCCAACTTCACGTGGGTGCACAATTATCGTTCAGTGTCTGGCACTGTGTGTGTCTCTTGGTGTGTCTGTCTGTGTAGCAGTGGATACAGTGGATCCCAGCGGATCTGCTCTTTATCTCCACATGCTGGACACCAGTTGTCCATCAACCTGCTCCTCCCACCGCTTTCTGCAGAAACCGTACCAGCAGGCAAGTAACCTTGTGAAAGGTAAACAATCAACAGAGGAACCATAACATCATTCTTTCGAGCAGTTTCGCTCTCACTCATTGCTCTGGAAGCCGCTCCCTCTCTCTCTTAAAAGCAGCACCATTTATAGTGTCTCTTCTGGACCCCTTTGCATACTAGGGTGACCCCCAACACCCCCTCCTTTTAAGAATTTTTTACGAAGGGAAAAATTTCAGGTTAAATGTGAATTACAGAGTCTATAACAATACATGAATAATCATCAGATAACAGAGTAAAACGGGTACAGTTTCAAACTTAACATCTAGATAAATAATCAGCTATGATGTTGTCAGTACCTTTGACATGTCTAATGTCAAGGTCATATTCTTGCAATATCAGACTCCAATTCAACAACCTTCTGTTCTTATTTTTCATATTAGCCAGAAACGCTAACGGATTATGATCTGTGTAAGCTATCTGTGGCTTGTGGGCAGGACAAATATAAACTTTGCAAAGACAGAATAAGTGGCAGTACCTCTTTTTCCATAGTGGAATAGTTTTTTTCTGGTGTACATTTAATTTCTTGGAGAAATAAGTAACTGGGTGTTCAATGTCATCCGCAACTTTTTGCAATAATACTGCTCCAGCAGCCTCGTCACTAGCATCTGTTGCTATGGAGAATGGTTTGGAATAGTCAGATGCTCTGAGCATTGGGATTATAACACAATATAGTTTACAGTTGCTCAAACAATTTTCCCACAGCCATAGCGTGCTCTTCTCACGTGTCACTCCAGACCACTAAATCATCGATATAAGCCCCTGTGTTTTCTAAACCTCTAATTACCGAGTCAATCATCCTTTTAAATGTTCCTGGAGCATTTTTCATTCCGAAAGGTTAAACATTATATTCATACAGCCCTGAAGGTGTGACAAACGCTGTGATTTCTCTAGCCATTTCAGTCAAAGGAAAACACCAATATCCTTTCAGCAAGTCAATTTTTGTAAGGTGCTTAGCCGTCCCCACTTTATCAATGCAATCATCTACTCTCGGGATAGGATCAGCATCTGTCTTTGTGATGGCATTGACTTTCCTCTAGTCAGTACAGGATATCACGTTACCGTCCGATTCGGTACAAGAACACAAGACGCTGCCCAGTTTGAGGTAGATCGCCAAATGATACCAGCTGCAAGCACGTACTCAATTTCTTTTTTCCAGCAGCTTGCTTTTCTCCAAGTTCATTCTATCGGGATGCTTTTTAATGGGCTGGGCTGACTTTACAGTGATGTCATGCACTGCTGTCGTGCACAGTCTTAGAATATCAGGAATAAACCTTTATGCCGGTTAATTAAAATCTTCAATTTTTTTGCTGCTTTGACTGCAAATGTTGAATTTTCCCATCAATATTTTTCAAAAATCATCAGACTTTCTGAGTCTTGTGAAAACTACAGGGAGTTCAGTAAAATGATTTTGTCCTCCAGTACTAGCCACGGCAAACTCCTCCGTTGTCATGACAGTACTCACTGGTGCGAGGTCGGAGTCATGACAACACCTGATCACATTTACATTCTGACTTGACCATTGCTCTCTGAGTAAGGTCAAAGGTGACACAATATGCCTAACTCTCAACTCTTTAACTATCCTCTGGAATGTTCTCG